>NW_015161447.1:376966-385848 GCF_001447785.1 Gekko japonicus
CTGGTGGCAGCCAGATACTCATAGGAAAATAAAACATAAGAACATGTTTAAAGTAAAACTAGACCTCCCCAGAGAAGAGGTCATCACAAATGTCCTTTAAAGTTTTAATGGTTACATTTCCCATTTTCAGTGGAGTTGCTGATGTTGCTTTTAAAATGGCATCTCTGGTTTGTCTTCTTGAAAACTTGACCACTATTTCTCCAGGTAGGCTAATTTTTTTAATATAATTGGAGTAAGTCCTATAGGCTGTCTCCATTTCGTTTACCAGTTCATCTGCTGTTAAGCCTACTACTGGAGCGATGATCTCACTGAGCACCCTCTTCAAGTCTTCCCGATCCATTTCAGGAACCCCCTGAAACCTGAGAATCATGTTAGCTTTTTCCATCTGAAGCTGCAAGACTCGATTCTCTTGGCAATTCTGCTTCATTTCCACCTCTCCCATCTTTTTCTTCAACTTCTTACTTGTGGTGTCAATCTCTTTAATTTTCTCGTTTGCCTGCTCCACTTTTTTCTCCGTCTCGTTCAGCCGAAGCTGCTGTGCCACAAAGTTTTTATTCATCACAGTCAATTGCTGGTTAATACCATCGAGTTGTTCCATCACCAGCTTGAGCATATCCACCAGGAGTTTGAGAACATCTGCTCCCTCTTCCGGTCTCAGACTCTGCCCGCCTGGCTTCGTTTTAAACTTTCTCTGCTGGGCCACCATCTTTCCTGTTTTGTTTATAGTTTCTGCCACTTCCCCACAACTTGGAAAACTTGCCAAATGACTTCGCAATTCAGATAAGTCTCTCAAAAACATCTGCTCCCTCTTCCGGTCTCAGACTCTGCCCGCCTGGCTTCGTTTTAAACTTTCTCTGCTGGGCCACCATCTTTCCTGTTTTGTTTATAGTTTCTGCCACTTCCCCACAACTTGGAAAACTTGCCAAATGACTTCGCAATTCAGATAAGTCTCTCAAAACACTTTCGGTTTACTTCCTCCCCTCTCCCCCTTTGTGTCTTAACCGCTCATTCGCAAAAGAGGCGTCCCTCTTTGCAATCTCTGTTTCTAATCGCGGGGGGGAATAGCTTTTTAAACTACTCCATTTTTATTCAGAACTCACGTTCATTGTTGGCCAGTTTATCTGACCACGCTCGGTTTTACGCTATTCCGCTCGATCTCCGGCGCTTGTCCCGGTCAGTCCAGCTTATGCCCGAAGGCCACTCAGCAACTGGACTGTCAGGGCAGAGGGGAGCCTCAATTCTCCGGCATTATGCCATCGAAGAGGCTACCCCTCAAAAGCCCCCTGGCCTGGAGCCTATCACAAAGGCTCCGCGGGGGTGTCACTTGAGGTGACACCCCTCCAGGCCGCTGGTGTGCGATTCACCCTCCTCCGTTGTGAGGAGAGTGTCCGCCATCGCTGTTCCGTTGACCGGAAGTCGAATCATTCATTCATACAGAATTGATTGGGTAACAGTGGCATCCTAAAACAGTCGCACCCTTGAAATCCCATTGACTTCAGTGAATTTAGAAAGGTGCAACTCTGCTTAGAATGGCAGTGTAATTAAGGCAGAATGTGGATGGGGCAGTTGTATATGCAAATTCAGTTCCATAGTCACACACACTTCCCACTGAAAGTAATGAAATATGGATGGACATCCTGTTGTGCATCTGCATACAGATGTTCTCTATTCCCACTATATATAACTATAAATGGTGTTTAATGTGTCATGCTTAAATGCTGATGTTTTGCTTCAGATTTGTTTCAGCTCTGTTTAAAATTTATTCTTGCTTTCAGATTTATTTATTTATTTAAAACATTTATTCGCCTCCTTTCTACCTTGCAACCCTAACGGCAGCTTACAAAAAAAGTAAAACAGTTATAAAACATATAAAATATTTCAGTTTAAAATCTCCATTAGGACTGCCAATAAGCAAAAATTAAATTAGTCAAATGCAGCCCTAAATAAAACTCTCTTCAACTGCCTCTGGAAGATTAAAAGTGAGGGGGCCAGGTGCACCTCCCCTGAGGTCGCTGTTTTATCACTGTAGAGCAGCCACTGAGAAGACCTTCTCTCATGGGCCCTTTGATTGGTGGGACAGTCAGGACAGCCTCTCCCGGTAATCTTGCAGGATAACTGCAAGCTTTTCCCATCTGGTTGTACAGGTACCTACCAGCTGAGACGGGAGGCTGATCCTGCTACTGGGCTTTGTGTTCCTGCCCTCTGGCTGACTAAGAGCACCTTCAGGCCACACCCTTTTTTGCCTCCCAGCAGTATCTCTGTAGGGACCTTAAACAATGCTGCAATTTGTTTATTTACTTTCTTTCTGCAGTCCAACCCATATTGCTCTGTTTATTGGATGTCCCATTCTATTGATCGTATTTGACTTACACCATATAAACCACCGTGAGTCTCAGTAAGAAAAACAGATTATAAATAAACAAACCAACAAACATGATTGCATATGCATCCAAATGCATATTTTCATCCGAGCATGGGCTGCCCAAGCCTAAACCCAATGCACTGATGTAGCAGCAATGCCAGTGCAGTATACCAGTGTAGTATGCAACAGCAGTATACTAATCAGTATCCTATGGCCTCCCAACAGATGGAAAGCATTGACCCAAAAAGACCCACCTACATGGAGCTAAGAGCATAGCAACTGCAGTGGAGTTCACAGCAGCCCTGCCACAACTCACCAACCACAATGCAGCATGCCAATGATGCCCCCACGTCAGCCACATATGGAATCAGTCAACCAATGCATGGCAGTGCTGGCTTGTATTCTTGAGGTCATCCTTTCCCCCATCCACACACGGAACACAATAACTTATGGAACAAGGGAACTACAGCGACCTCCAGTGCAAAGAGGACTGTAGCATGACCAGGAAGAGACCTGGAATGAATACATGCTCTGTCGATGTAGGCTTAAGCTCCCTCCTGCAACCATGCTTCCTTTTGCCGGGTAAACACACAGGGAAGGATCCCTGACCTCTCTGACCACATCTCCTTTACGTCTCCCACAGCTTGCTTGGCAGGGGCAACCCTGACAGAATGCCTACACACAAAGGGTTGCCAGCTCCAGGTTGGGAAACTCCTGGAGATTTAGGGGTGGAGCCTGGGGAGGGCAGGGAGCTCAGTGGGATACAATGCCATAGAGAGCCCCCTCCAAAGCATTCCCTTTCTCCAGTGGAACTGATCTCTGTAGTCTGGAGATGAGCTGTAATTCTGGGGGATCCTCAGGTCCCATCCGGAGGCTGGCATCCCTCTAGGTTCAGGTCCTAGCACGGGCAGGAACAAAAGGGCACCAGCCTTTTGCCAGGCAAGGGGGATGAAGAAACTGGGACAGTTACGAAAGAACACACAAATGCATCTCCCCAATAGCTCACTGTGGAAAAGCACCCCATGTAGCAAGCAGGAGGCATGGGTTTGAGTCACACCAAGGTATATATTCGCAGATACAAAGCTCAGCTGCAGGAAAATAGAAGGGAGACACTGGACTAAAATTCACCCACACTGGAACAGTCCTTTAACCACACACTCAGCTACACATATAGAGATGGTAAAAGCAGCATAAGGCATTAAGAATTCTCTAGCCATGTGTCAAAAACAGCAATATATACTAAGGTGGGAGAATTGGGAAGAGAGGCATAATGAGTTTATTGAAGGGCTTTTCAGAACCCTTGCAAGCTGAAAGCTGCATGCTAAGCACACTTACAGAGATGGTTTCATTCAATATTGTGGGGTTTACTTCCAGTATTGCACTGCCAGCGACTAACGAAGCTTTTGCAGCATATACTTTACACAACATTCAGAGAAGGAAACAGAAGAATGTGACTTAAAAGTGTGAGAAATGGTTCCCCTTAGTGGAGGAAAAGGACTACTGCAATGTGATTCAGGATTTCCATCAATTTTTACATGCAGCTTTTTAAAAAAAAAAAAACCTGATGTTTATGTAATCATCTATATTTTCTTTTGTAGTGAGACAGGTATCTCTGATGAGCAGCTTGAACATGTATTCTGCCAAGAATTAAGCCGAGGCCTTCAGAAAGCCATAGGTGTAAGCTGTTACCTCGGGTAAGCTGAAAGCAGCTATTCTTGCATTCATACGGCAAAGCCAACACTTTGAGAAGTGAAACAAAGCAGTAGCAGTCATGTTCCAAGGCTTAAGAACTGATTCCTCAGTCCTGTTTTGATTTGCTTTATGGGAATCGGACAGTGAGGTCATCATGATTGGTGCCAAGTTATTTTAATGCAAATCTGAATAATATGATTAACTGCTTTCAATTTGAATTTAGTTTTTTAATATAAAAACTAAATTTGCAAATAACTTGCAAATAGCCACTGGGAGAAACGAGTTTAGCCTCATACCGAACAGCAATACTGTGCGGGCAATGTAAGCTAAATAGACTCTAGTACTTGAAGACAGACAGAATTGGAAGGTCTGTCCAATTTAGCTGCCAGCATCACTGCATGGGATTTGGTCAGGGCTATTTAACAAATTCAGAAAGCACACATTTCTGACTTATTTCTGATAATATTGGAAGGCCATCTTCATTTCTGAAAACACATAATAAATATATATATCTGGGAGTACTGGCCAATCATTTCAGAAAAGACACAGGGTCAACCCCTTGTGAAATTTCAGAGATTCAAATTTCCTGCAATTTGGGAAGTACTCCTACTATTAAATAAGGGGTTTTAGGGAGGAGGGTTGCGGCTCATTGGAAGGGTCGGAAGTTATTGAGCACTCTCAGGGAAAAAGACTATTTCTAAATATTTTCCAATACTGACTGTGTTAAAAAGGACTGTAGAGCTCAAAAGGCAAAGTGTAGGGGCAGGGGGCAGTTTTGAATAGTGAGACCAAGTGGAGATTGTAGGATTAAATACTTGCTTGCCTTCCCTGCAGGGTCTCCAGGCCAAATAAGACTGTACAAGCCAGCACTTTAAATTCTGAGGGCAGACCAAAATGCATGATTTCTGTCTCCTCTGCTTGAGACCTTAGATAGCAGGGTTGGGAACATCCTTTCTTTGTGACCTTGGAAAGCCACTGCCAACAGAGTAAAGATCAATATACTAGATTGATCAGTCACCTCACTGAGTATAAGGCTTCTTTATATGTTAACATGAAACTGTGCAAGGAAGCTAGAGTTACTCACAACTATGCCACAACAAAGGTAAAGGGAGAACAGCAGCTGTCATCAAGTTGAATAAATTTTCATTACAGCAGATTCTTATGCTCTTTACTTAGTTGCCTTATTTCTTTTTCTTCCCAAGCAACATATGCTCTTTTATGCTTTACTAACAGCAGAATGTTTGAACTACACATTACCTCTGTCTTATGAGCACTGTGGGGACTTGCAGCCATAAGACAGTTGTAGAAACAGTTTCAGTTGGGGATGAACACCAAGAACTTTGTGCTGAATATTTCTTAACACAATTAGTTATTAAGAACCCTTTAACCTCCCTTTTGTACTCCCATCCCACTGCTAAATGGATAAACACTCACTTTCATTGTCAGGCTTTCATTGTAAGGGATCGATTTCCCACAAGCTGCTGCTCCGTGCTCGCTCTTCCCTTTGCCCTGATCGTAAGTGTAAATTTCACACCATGTGCTGTGCGGCCACATTTTGCTCCGTAGCTTCGCCCGATTTCCCCCACGTCTACTCAATCCTCAAAAAACAGGAAATCGGGCGAAGCTGTGAGGCAAAATGCAGCTGCGCAGCACATGGTGTGAAATTTACACTTACGATCAGGGCAAAGGGAAGAGTGAGCGCGGAGCAGCGGCATTTGGGAAATCGGTAGGGTGTCATTATTCCCAATTAAATCTACCACCATTTTTAAAAAAATGTTACAATATTCTCCAGAATCTGGTTTCGGTTTTGAGTCTAACATGGGTTGATTTTATACATCTGAACTGTAGGGAAGCCAGCCTCCAGGTAGGACCTTGGGATCACCCAGAATTATAGCTCATCTTCAGACTACAGAGGTCAGTTACACTGGAGGAAATGCATGCTTTGGAGGGTGGACTCTATGGCATTGTACCCCACTGAGTTCCCTGTCCTCCCCAGGTTCCATCCCCAAATTTCCAGGAGTTTCCCAAACTGGATCTGGCAACTCTACCCACCCATTCCCCACCAGTGGCCAGGGGGGCCTGGCAACCCTAGTGAAATGACAAAGCAACATCTTCCCTGTTGCTTCTTTCTACACAACAGAATGTGCTTATAAAAAGTCCTATAAACTGAACCAGTGACATAGATGTTAAACATGACCAAGCTGAACAGAATGTGCTTATAAAAAGTCCTATACACTGAACCAATGACTTAGATGTTAAACATGACCAAGCCAAAAAAGGAGAAAAAAGAAAGAAATAGCCAGAAGATTATAGAAGCCATTTCTCAGTCTGCTTCTAGTTTGTTAAGGAAATACACATCACTTTTTGTAAAGTACATTCTGCTAGGAGATTTCACTTTGGCTTCTAAAATGGATTCTATTCTCAAAGGCCTGCTGCACAGAAAGGTACATGAGCCTGAGACAGAGCTGTAGAGAGTTCGTATTGATTGTGCCTTCCTGAATATACCTGAACTCACTCAAGGACAATAATGAAGAGGAAAGACATTTTCTTTAACAAGAGTTATCTTAAGAATCAGGTGTAAATAGGAATTGCACAATGTCAGTTTCTAGGAAACAGAAGCTCTTGATCTGGGTGACAGAGGGAATAATTATGCTTTCATTGCAGAGGAAAAGTTTTGCATTGATTCATTTATGCGAATTGTAACTGGGACTTCTCTGAAGTGTTGCTGATTTTTTAATATCATCATAATAAGATGACATTGATATGTCTGGGTAACAAGGGCCGTATAGTTAAGATAGTTTAATTATGCAGTTAAAGCTTTGTGTACTGTAAGGCCTTTTTATTGACCAGAAGCCTTGAGGAAATATTTGATTAAGAACTTCAACATTAGGCCTATTCTAACTGTTAATGATTTAATTATAGAGCAATTACCATAAAGCGGGTGTTAGCCAATTGATTATTGGCTTGGGATTCACAAGGTAGTAGCTATCTAATAGCGAAAGATTTATTGAGACATCTCAAAGCGGTGGAACAGGTGGGATATTGCATGGTGCTGCCTGTGAAAGATTAGCATTCTACATTCTAGAAAACTACTCTGACAAGTTATGCTTAGCACAAATGGTATGAAATACAGTTATGATTGCATAAATATTCAGTGGCAAAAAAGTCTATTAAGTGCAAAGCCATAAGATCAGGACAATTTAAAAGCCAAGAAGCAAGAAAACGCAAAACTAAGCAATTTCTACCCTCAGTATCTGCAGTCTAACATTAATGCTATGCTGCAAGATTAAGTGGTAAACTAAACTGAAAACCTCTACAAAATGGAAGGGCTCTGTTCAGCTGTTTGTGGCCCACTGGGATTTCTAACTGCACCTAAGATCATGAGCGTTTTCCCACTTTCTCTGCAGCATCAAGAATTGCTGATAAGTAGATATGTGATTTGTTGACAGAAGGAGTTGTATCCCCCTCAGATCCCCACAGGCACCCATGTGGACATTCATGTGAACCGAGCAATCACATGTGCAGCTATACATAATTCTTATAATGATGGCTTTAACATGATCAGATGGTTCAATCATTGCATTCTGTATGCAAATGCACATCAAAGGATGCTTGGGGCTGTTGTTCTATGAACTCTTTCTTAGTGTTTGCTTCATGCTCAAGAGCCTAACTACTTGTTGCTGAAATGTCGCACTGGAAAACCTCTAGTCATCAGAGTAAAAAATCCTTTTAAAAGTTTAATATTTTCTGTTTATAATCATATGTACAGCTATTGTTCTTGCTTAGTGACAATCTATTAAGGTGACATTTTAGCAATAATGAGACCAAAAGATGTTTCTACTATGGACAGTAATTTCACTGTAATCAGTTTATATGTGGCCGGTTTGGTGTAGTGGTTAAGTGCGGGGACTCTAATCTGGGAGAACCGGGTTTGATTCCCCACTCCTCCACTTGCACCTGCTGATGTGACCTTGGGTCAGTCACAAGCTCTGGCACAGCTGTTCCTGAAAGAGCAGTGTGTGTCAGAGTTCTCTCAGCCCCACCCACCCCACAGGGTGTCTGTTGTGGGGAGGGGAAGGGAAAGGAGTTTGTAAGCCGCTCTGAGACTCCAAGTGAAGGGCTGGGTATAAATCCAATCTCTTCTTCTTCTACATTACTTGCATTTAACTGTATTAGAGTAGTTTTTGTTACAACAGATATCTTTTGAGCATAAGAGCATATGAAAAGCTCTGCTAGATGAGACAACTTGTCCATCTAGTCCAGCATCCTATTTCACAGAAAAGCAACCAATTGCCATGGAGGGAGAACAGTCAGGACACAGAGGCCTTCCCTAATGTTGCCTGCCTGGTATTCACAGGTTTGCTAAGTGAATATGGAAGTTCCCTTCAGTCACCATGGCTTGTAGCCATTGATGGACCCATCTATATACTAATAGCCAAGTGTCCCCAGTGCATGTGGATACTTATTTCCACAAATTGGGGGCACATGGAGGCTCAACAGAAAATCCTGCACACTTGAGGCATTACTTAGGTGTGCAGAAAAATCTGACATGTTTTTAAAAATATACGGGGATACTTAAATCCCCAAAAAACTGAAACTGCATTCTCACGCATGTGTGAAGAATGGACTTGCTGTTTGGAACTGTGGCGGAGCTTGCTGCTGGCAGCTGTAAGGGAGCTGGGGGAGCTTTGGTGGGTGGGCAGCTGGGATCTGAGCAGGGCTCACTACCGTTGCTGCTGTGGGGGGAGAAGCTGCGGTGGGTGGGCGGCTGGGAGCCACGCAGGGCTCACTGCAGTTGCTGCTGGCTGCAGGGGGGGAGCCTGGGCGG
>NW_015161447.1:386013-391300 GCF_001447785.1 Gekko japonicus
CTGGGTGGGTGGGCAGCTGGGAGCCACGCAGGGCTCGCCACAATTGCTGCTGGGCAGGGGGGGAGCCTGGGTGGGCAGGCGGGCAGCTGGGACCCAGGCAGGGCTTGCCACCATTGCTGCTGGGCTCACCTGTGGCTGCCTCCTCCTCCTCAGTGAGGACCTCCTCCTGCTTTGCAGGCTGGGGGCTGGGGGGCATACTCCCCCCCCCATGAGTATTGCAGGTCCCGCTTCTTGTACTGTCTAATTTCTTCTGTTTGGAACTGTGGCGTGTGGCAGTGAATTCCATATGAATTCCAAAGAAGCATATGTCCTAAGTCTATTGCACATCAACTTTACTTGGTGCCCCTGAGTTCTAGTATTACAGGAGAGGAAGAAAAATGCTCTCTAGCCACTTTTTCCACCCCGTGTGTATTTTTATAAACATCTATCATGCCCCCCCAATGGTTGTTCCTTTTCTAAACTGAAAAGAACCCAGACAGTTTAGTTTTTCCTTATAATAAAGGTGCTCCAAATCCTTTAATCATCTTGGGCAGTGTTCACACAGGAGAGATAATGTGGGGGGGGAGCGAGGCTATTTGCTCCACAGGCATTTGACGCGATCACACAGTGTCTGGGAGCTGCGGGGGCGGCCCACCACTGCGTGACCAGACGCAACCGCGGGTGAGTCGGGTTGTTGGGGGTTTTGGCCACGTATTTCTGGTGGGCTTCAACGAGGGATCGATTATTCGCATCTCCGCACCAAGTGCTCCCTATGCAGTGTGCGATGGTGCGCATACCAAAATGGGGGGGGAACCAACATGAAGTCGGGATGGCCCAATCAAACCATTCCGACGCTATGGAAAAGTCCATTCTTGACCCGTAGCAAACCTGTTTGCTACTGGGTTTTCCCCTGTGTCTGCAGTGGAGCAAAACAGGTTGCCAACAGGAGAGGGATGCTTGGCAGATGTTTGTGTCTGATCACACCCTTAAAATCTGCCTGGTGCCTGGCATTAGTGCCTATGGTGCGGCTAATTCTGCGTGTGATCACGCCCTTGGTTGCTCTCTTCTGTACTGTTTTCCAGCTCTGCAGTATCCTTTCCAAGATACAGTGACCAGAATTATGCACAGAGTTCCAAATGAGGCCAAATCCATAGGTCTATACAGGGTTTACTATACTGACTACTCAGTCCTTTTGCAAGGGCAGTTCAGGCTCAATACATAACACACCCCTTTCCCAATAATCCCCAGTATGGTTTGCCTTTTTCACTGCAACCACACATTTTAAATTTCTTGCGGGTTCCCATTTGTATATTCTAATAGCAAAGTCAGCCAAATCTGAGGATAATTAAATCTGGTGATTGGAGCTGTGAACAGGCGAGGCAGATCTTTCTATAAACCTGAATAATGCCCCAGGTTTACAGGAAAATCAATTTCTCTCTTAAACAATGATTATAAATTGTTTGCTAAGATTATATCAGAAAGACTTAAGATATATTTGCAGGAAGTAATAGAAGAGGAGCAAGCAGGATTTTTGCCCAATAGACAGATAAAAGACAATATGAGAATGGTGATTGGTGCAATTGAATATTATGATAAGCACCCGGAAAGAGAAGTTGGTTTCTTAAATTGGGACTTTATGTATAGTGTTATGGAAAAAATAGACATTGGGGAACAATTTCGGAATATAATTGAAGCAATATACTCGGAACAGAAAGAAGCACTGGTAATTAATAGTGAAGTGACAGAGTATTTTAAAGTGCAGAAGGGGACGAGGCAAGGCTGTCCTCTGTCCCCACTACTATTCATATGGATACTTGAAGTTTTGCTGAGACAAATTAAAGAAGACAGAGAAATTAAAGGTTTAACCAACAGAGGTTTTTCTTATAAATACAGAGCATTTGCAGATGATGTTATGTTTATGGTGGAAGATCCTGTACAAAATTTACCATTGCTAATGCAGAAAATAAGAGAGTTTGGAGATCTAGCAGGTTTTTATGTTAATAAAGACAAGTCCAAGGTAATGTGTAAAAACATGACAAGAAAAAAACAAGAGAAGTTACAAAGGTTGATGCAATGTGAAATTGTAAAAAAAAGAAAGAAATGTTGATTTCTAAAAGTCTCCTGCCTTCTCCTGTGATGCCTTTCTGATAACATGCTGTGTCTTATTTCCTGTTGCAATGCCAAATGGTAAGGCGAAATGGCCGGAGCAAACTTTATAACCATGCCATATACCACATTCCTTCACACCTTTCTGCCAGAGAGCCAGACAATGAGGCTCCACACACTAGGCCTCACATGAGTCTTGTCACGTACGCAATAAAGAAAGCTGGAGGTTGGGCCATCTGACTGCAGGCAGGGCCTCCAAACTTCCAGCCAATTCCACAAACC
Source organism: Gekko japonicus (assembly GCF_001447785.1). Classification (NCBI taxonomy): domain Eukaryota; kingdom Metazoa; phylum Chordata; class Lepidosauria; order Squamata; family Gekkonidae; genus Gekko; species Gekko japonicus. Next base: position 388,381 of record NW_015161447.1, read on the forward strand.
TGATGTTATCAACCATGGCAACCAACAATTGGCCACACACCCCTGCTGCTCGCGATTGGCTGATGGAAAAAAATTGGGGTATAATTGATTGATCCCTATGGGAGTGAGTCTCTTGCTCTTGCTCCCTTCCTCCTTTTGCCATAGTCTGTTTTATTGCACCTGAAATGCTGTCTCTTCATTCACAAAGAGCTACTTTGTGACTTGGACCACATGGTTGTGCAAAGATGGGATTTCCCTTCAAAATCCCTTGGACTATTTTAGACTGTTGGATGTTCCTGAATTGGTAACTATGTCTCTTTAATGTATAGTTAAGGCAAAGAGCCATAGGTTTATTCTTGTTTTCAGTTTCCTCTAATAGTCTATTGCTATGCTCTGTACTGAATAAAGATCCTTCTTATTTCTAATTGCTTCTGATGTTGTAACTTGAGCTCCAAGGCTAAAATCTTGTGTCTAACGCTGACCACATAAAGAGCTACACTGTGATATTATTGTGTTAAGTCCCAGAGACCAACTGAGAGTTTGGAATCTCGGCTCTCAAAGTTAGGTGGGGACCCTTGAAGAGATTCTGGTGGCAAATTGTTCTGAAAACCAGAGAGGGTATAGACAATCTCGTGGTTTGTTGTTTAATGCGCTGAAGATACAGGGTTCCCTCACTTTCCTGGACTGGATTGAGTGGGTTAATCCTGTACACAAGCAAGCAAGCAAAAAATGCAAACCTTCTACTAGGATGAGCAGAGAAAAACAGATCCTCCAAAAGGTGTCACTAGCACAAAGCCTCTGCTAGCTGCAAGAGATCTAGAAGTTGTTTGTTTGTTCATTGTTTTCATACTGGAGCCCTTAGCAATGAGATCTGTAATACTCTTATGAAGAAATCTTATGAATAAACTTAAACTCAAGTAAGATTTGACTAAGACAGCGGGTCAGGAGGCTAAGTACACTTTGAAAATTTCACTTAAGTGAAAATGGTTTGGATGATCTTTTGGCCAATGGGAATAGATGGAGCTGACTTATACTGAATCGGACCCTTGGTCCATCAGAGTCAGTATTGTCTATTCAGATGTGCAATGGTTCTCCAGGGACTCAGGCCAAGGTCTTCCACATCACCTGCTGCCAGATCATTTAACTGGAGATGCCAGGGATTGAACTGGGGACTTTCTGAATGCCAAACAGATGCTCTAGCACTGAGACACAGCCCCTCCCCAACATATTACACCTGTCTAACAATTCCATTGGCTGCCAATATATTTCCATGCCTAATTCAAAATGTATGTTTTGACGTTTAAATCATTAAATGGTTTGGATCTACAGCATTCAATGAATGCCCTTTTCTACATGAACAGACAGGCATAAAAATTGCCAAAGAAGCCCAGTTCCAGGTGTCATTTTTGGTGGGTGCAAGATTGACATCTATTCGCCTTAGGACCTTCTCAGTTTGGTGTTGTGGTTAAGTGTGCAGTTTGGTGTAGTGGTTAAGTGTGTGGACTCTAATCTGTGAGAACCGGGTTTGATTCCCCACTCCTCCACTTGCACCTGCTGATGTGACCTTGGGTCAGTCACAAGCTCTGGCACAGCTGTTCCTGAAAGAGCAGTTTGTGTCAGATCTCTCTCAGCCCCACCCACCTCACAGGGTGTCTGTTGTGGGGAGGGGAAGGGAAAGGAGTTTGTAAGCCACTCTGAGACTCCAAGTGAAGGGCGGGGTATAAATCCAATCTCTCCTTCTCCTTCTCCTTCTCCTTCTCCTTCTCCTTCTTCTTCTTCTTCAGTAGTTGAATATATAAATATATAAATGCAATAATTTCAATGAATGCCCTTTCCTACATGAACAGACATGTAAAAAAATTGCCAAAGAAGCCCTGTTCCAGGTGTCATCTTTGGTGGGTGCAAGATTGACATCTGTTCGGGTTAGGGTCTTCTCAGTAGTTGAATATATAAATATAAAAATTTAATAAATAAATTATAAGAAGTTTTTCCTTACATTACTTAGTTCAGAATGCTCTTATTTTACATTACTTTGTTCAGAATGCTCTTTGTTTGGTGTAGATCATCCTATCCTGAATTTGTAGACTAGTGTTCTGCCTGGGAGAGGCTGTCCTGGGGCAGGGGAGCAGGCATTTTGAATCCACTTCTCACAAGGATACCAACTTTGTAAAGTGTTCCTTTGGGAGAAACCTGGGAGGATGAAACAATATTTTGTAGAACTTCAAGTTCACTAGTTGATAGATACATGACAGTTGACTTGATGGGAATAGCCTAGGAAAAGCGAAAGACACATATTTATACCCTGACATAATCATGGTAGATGGCAAAATATATGAATTTTATTAACAGGAACTTCAGAATGCTAACTACAGAATGCACAAACTGTGGAATGTTAAACTAAACCTGTTTTATATTTTAAATGGTGGATTTAAGATTTTGGAGGCATTTATGGCAAAGCTACAGATTCTTGTCTTGAGGAAAAGCTTATTTGTCAGGGCTTGGATCCTGATTCCAGGAAGTACTCTGCATTTAAATCAGCATGTAGAACCAGACTTTTGAGCCTTCTGCAAGTGCTGTAAGAATAATAATATTTATAGAATCTTTTTTCAAAAGCTCTTCATATACAGTAGCTCAGTAATGCAAACCATTTGTGATAGGGTGACCAACCTGACCCTACAACCCACATTTACTACAATATCAACTACAAGCTCCTGTGTTTTAGTAAAAGGGGAGTGCTACACAGTTCAGTGATAATGTCTAGTCCTGGATATTAAAGCTTTGGGTTCAATATTAGTACATTCCTCTTAAAGAATATGGAAACTGGTTTCAATGTCTTTTTTCTATCTGAGTGCAGTGGGCATAGTAGCTTACCTTGTGTTTTGCCTAATCTGTCATTCCTGGGCTTAGCAGGTACACCTGTCTCCTGGAATACCCTGAGATG
>NW_015161447.1:391351-401338 GCF_001447785.1 Gekko japonicus
AATGGAGGTGATGGGCAGGGCAGGGCAAGAAGCACAAGATGTGCAATGCTTGTGTGTTCTTCTGGCTGAATGGTCTGCAGTTTAAAGAATGATACAGCCTATTGGTCAGAGGGGAAATGAAGAAAAGCAAATCCAACCCAAGGAGGCTGGAGGAAGCTGTGACGTGAGGCAAGTGGCAGGTTAGGGAGTAAGACACAGAGCCTGATCGAAAAGGACCAATCTCTTGATTCAGAGATTGGTGTGCACTTAAGAAGCTCTAGGTATCTAGTTGGCTTTCCTATCGGATCATTTAACTCCTGGTTGGAGATACACCTCAGTAACATTTCAGGCTTGTTATGGGTATAGTACACGAGTGAATACTCTTTAAAAATCTCTGCTTCCATCTTAAGCTTTTTATTAAAATGACTAAGTCAACAAAACATTATACCATCAATTATGGTTACATAAATAATTAAAGGAAAGCAATTACATAAAAATTTCTTACCCCAAAGATAAGCAGGTCACAAAGCCCCATCCAAGAAGAAGCTCTTGATCAATTCAGTTTCCCAAATTTATAGGATTTAAACTACAGTTAAACTAGCTAACTGTCCCACTTGATAAGGGTGCACCGTCTTGGCTACTTCATTTTCTTCTATCTTCAAACACCATACAAGGTTATATATTCTTGAAATGTCTTTTTTAAATATATAAAAACTGTTAGTTCGCCCTTGTTACTTTTTGTCTTAACAAAGTCTGCTCAAAAATAGTGATTACAAATTTCTCATACATATGAATATCTTTGTCCCTCAACCAACACACCCATATTTGAAATATCTCAACTTCTGTGAGGATGGACATTCCCACCATTCTTAGATGATCTCTGCCCTTGGGCCTCAGCAAATTATATCTACTGATAATGGGTTAGATGGCTTCTAATCTACACAAGGCCATGTTACTGCTTTGGCTTCTTGTCCCTCTCCAAGTCTATTCTGTTCTTGGTCTCTAGACTCTCTTTTTTGCATGCTTCACTGAGAGGCCAGAGACATTTTCTATTATTTTGGGGGCTCAAGACCATCAACTGTTCTTTTACATTTCTAGCCATATCCACAGAAATATATTATTGGATGTTCCAGTACAGAAACTGTGCTGGACTAGTGTGACTTTCACAAAATGGTGTGGTACATCCAATCTTGAAATAGTGATGTTTCCCAGTCTTGCAGCTTAACCAAACCAATCATACTTTCTTACAGTATTCTTTGAATATATCCTCTAACATGCCCGGATCCTTGCATGTAGGATTGGGTTAGGCTAATAGCTGCTTGGCATCCTTACCCTTAATTTCCTAGGCAATCAATGGGGCTCACCACATCATAGTAATGGTACGACTGGCTACTTCACATGAGAGAATATTGGTTTAGCTTCATTCAATTTCTGGACCAATTGTTTCCTAGTACAATGATTTCACTGAGCTGAAATTTGCATTGTGTGCCTTCAGTGAGTGGCTTTCACATTCTAGTTAGATATTACTTCCATTTCATTGACTGTAATTGAGCCTGAGGAAAGAGAATGGAGAAGAAATCATTTGCAGCTGAATGGATCCTAATGTCATAAAAGAAGCCCAAGCAGACCTGCCAGTGTCATTAAACAAAATATCCTATGTGCATCTATGGACCCAAATTGTGCTGCCTGCATGTCTGTGGATAAGACTCTCCAGATCAATCCTTGCTCCCTGGTTCCAAAACATAGACATGGAAAAATATGTAGCAAATAATGACCATCCATTGCAGGATGATGCTCAGTATGCTGGTGTGCTTGTCCTTTCTGCTGGCTAAACATCCAGGCTCTGCATCAGTGACTTTGAACCCATAGATCCATTCCACTACTAGTGGCACTTCCCAATGTGGTATAGTGGTTAAGAGCAGTGGACTCTAATCTGGAGAACCAGGTTCGATTCCCCACTCCTCCACATGAAGCCTGCTGGGTAACCTTGGGCCAGTCACAGTTCTCTCAGAACTCTCTCAGCCCCACAAGCAGTGTTCCCAGTAAGTAGTGGTACCCTGAGTTGGCACAGGGACTTTTAACCCCCAGTGCAGAGATTTTCATCTCAGCACAGAGGGACACAATTAAGCGGGGACATGAGGGGCTTCTTCTTAGGAGTGGCCTTGCCCTCCCACTCAGCTGGCACCTGCAGGCCCTATAAAGGGCTGCACCCATGCCCAGCAGCCCTTCTTCCTATGATGGCACTTGTGTAGAACACACCCACCTGGGCCAGCCAGGTGGCCCAAGCTGTGTGGGGGCAACCCCTGCTGAGGTGCCACTGCAGCCCAGCCGTAGCCCAGGCCAACTCCCATCTGCCACCTGGCTTGCACTGTTGTCCTGCCTGCTGCCCTGCCCTGCTGAATGCCTTTAGGGCAAGAGGTGAGGTGAGTCACTCCTGGGGCCTCTTGGGGGGTTGTGGAGACAGGCTTGCATTGTGAACAGGCTGCATCAGGGCAGAGGTTTGGGTGGGGGCTGCGGTGGGCCTCTTGCTGGTGGAGGTGGGTGGTTGTGGAGCTGGACTCATCATGGTGGTGGTTTGGGTGGGGGCTGTGGCGGGCCTCTCATTGGTGGAGGTGGGGGTTGTGAAGCTGGGCTCACATTGCGAGCAGGCTCTGTCATGATCATGATTTGGGTGGGGGCTGTGGCAGGCCTGTCACTGTTGGAGGTGGGGTGGTGGTTGCAAAGCCAGGTTCGCATTGTGAGTGGGTTCCATCAAGGGAGTTGGGGGGGGGGTTGTGGCAGGCCTCTTGCTGGTGGAGGTGGGGGTTGCAGAGCCGTACTCACACTGCAAGTGGGCAATTTTTGTATGATGAGTTTCTTGTTCTTATTCTGAGTTTCTTGTTCTTATTCTTCTAAAAACAATTTATGCAATAGTGAGAAATATTAAAAACAAATATAAGTAAGTTCCATATAAATATATGATTTATAATACAAATTATAATAGTTTATATTTTATTCTTGTATGTTTTGTATGTTTATAAACTGAAATTTTAAAAAAATTAAAATGTAAGCTTGCTCACAACTTCAGTCCTAGTAGGCAGGGTTAATTTCGTAGAAAAAGAGGTGAAGGAGCTCATTAGCATATCTGCGATTAGCATAATCATTAGCATATGCCACGCCCCCTGACATCACTGGAAGTGTGTCAGAAGGGGAAGCAAAAAAGGGGGGAGGCATCTTCAAAAGCCTCCCCTTCTGTTCCCCACCCGGCCTGCTAAGGCGGGGTGGCAGGATCTTTCCATTGTATTCTATGAGGCCATAGAATACAATGGAAAGATCATGCCGCCACTGCTGCACAACTCTAGAGAGAAGGGGTTTAAACTTTAAACCCCCTCTCGCTTCCCCCCCAGTCCGCCTTGGCAGGAAGCCATGCATTTAAATCCCCTCCAGTCTCTCCGCAAAAGCAGAGAGGCTCAGGGGGAAAGGAGGGCACTCGGACAAGATCGCACAGGGAAGCCAGGCATTTAATTCTTCCCCCTCGGGAGGGGGCGGGGCCTGGGCTCCTTACTGCCGGAGCGCCACTCCAGGGCACTCTGGCAGGAAATGACCCCTGCTAGTAAGTCTTTTGGCTCACAAAGTAGAATTTTGGCTCACGATACTCCACAGCTTAGAGGGAACATTGCTGTTTCTGTTGTGGGAAGAGGAAGGGAAAGCCAATTGTAAATTGCTTTGAGGTTGTGGTCACACAAACTAAATAATCCACTTTCAATGCACTTTCCAACCGGATGTTGCCAGTTCACACAGTAAAAATCCAGATGAAAGTGGATTATTTAGTATGTGTGACCACAGCCTTATGAGACTCCTTGAGCTAGTGAAAAGCACGGTATAAACACCCTTCTTCTTCTTCTTTCCCCCAGCACCTTCCCCTGGCACGAGAGGTTTTTCTGATGGCAAAAGAGCCTGTTGCATCTGGGAAGGACTTCTTGCGCTAGATTAGCAGAATGGACCCACAGGATGCAATTTAATATTTCCTTTGGGAACATTTTACAAAGCTGAATAAGGGGGGAAATGGGCCTCTGCAGCATTTTATCTTATGACTGTAGAAAGCTGCCTTCAGACTGGTTTTCCAGGCTAGGTTCCAAGCATGTCATTTTTATCAAGTTAGCTAAATAAAATCAATACAAATTAATTAAATAAATCAAAGCATAAAATAAATAGCTGGGGCTTCCAGATGCTGTTGTACAGACCGTACATGGAGTCCTTCCATCAGGAGGGACATATATCCAAAGGGAAATACAAAGGGTTTTCTGTCTTTTCCTTTCCTGAGGTTAATAGCAACTCAAGTGGGGGGAGGAAATGAGTAACACCCCTCATTAGGCTATACCCCTAAGAAATGGGTGCATTCTCTCACACATGTATTTTAGTGGAGTTTTATTGCATGCAGAATATATATGAGTGTCAATTGGGGGGGGTTAAATATAGGAGTAACAGGCTGGGAGGACCCATATTGCATTGGTTGCTGTACATCTTCCCTGAAGGGCACTGCAGTGTTGTGAAATAATGCGCTAACAATGGTGTTCAGTTTCTGCCAACTTATTGTTCAGATTCACTTTGAAAGACCAAAGAGTTATGACAAAGAGTATAAGCGGGAACTATCATTCACAGAGATGTACCCCATCCTTGCCCTGTTTGCAATAAAAATTGCAGTTTATCTGAACATTGTTTGGTGCTTTGTCTGCATAACTGAATCCCATCATCAGTGCATTGTTTCACAATGCTACAATGCCATAAGGAAGGATTGTCTACTGAATTACCATCATGCCTTCTACTAGCTGACAGAGGTCTCTTGTCCATGAGGTAATTCAGTTTAACTCCATTTACAGGATGAGATTAAACACAATTGTGGCCTCAAGAAAGAAGGGATTGCTTTATCTTGAATCATCAGGAGTGTTATTTAATATAAGTCTCAGCAATAAAGGATAGGGCTAACAGTTTATAAATCCAGTGTCAGTGGTAGTTTTCCAAAAGTAATTCTTGTTCAGGGCTTCACTGGCTTCTTTTCTCTCTCTCTCTCTCTCTCTCTGATGGCTCTCTGTCCCTAAAAATGAGAGATGAGACATGTAATTAGCTTTTCTCAGATTTTTCTAAGAACCTGTCAGTGAGAATAAATATGTCGGCAGAGAAAGGGAGCATTTTGGCCACGAATTCACCTCAGCATCTATTATTATACAGTGAAACATTTTAATTAACTGAAAGGCTATCAGCCATCAGGAGGGACTAAGTCATTTCATGAGGGTGACAAAATGCCAGTATTGTCTGGCAAAGAGCCAGCATTTCAAAGCTCACACAAAATATCTCAGCATATTTTGTAGCAGAGGGAATCAAAGCAGCTAATAAAAGTGGGAAGAGCAATCTTGACTCTAGCACAAGGGCGCAGGCCAGCATGAGCACACACATATCTATTATTACAGCTGGTGCTTGCCCCGCTGCACCTGATATTGCATAAAAGAGCCCCCCCCCAAAAAAAAGGATACATGTACAGCACTTGCAGGGAAGGAATTCCACAGGCAAAAGGGAGAGGACAGGGGCCCTTATGATCTACTCGCTTGGGGACCCAAATAGGCATAGAAGGAAGCTGGTGAAACTGCTCTAGCCTTGTAGGGAATGGGGAAAGTGGCCTGGGAAATTTCTCAGGGTCCTGGCACTGGATTAGATGTACCTGCAGCAACATGTAGCTGCAGCTTGTAGCAAAGTTGCAGTAGCTGATCTAGAAGGGCTACTGCATTTTTTCCGTGCACACCAAAAATGTTGTAAATATACACTGAAAAAATATAAAGAATACATACAAGAAACACATGCTTCATAAAAGTAAACTCATTAGGGAGTTATATAATCAGTGGCAAACCTGAGTTTGTCTCTCTAGAATGTGTGAAAAGGCAGATTCATGTTACAACACTGCAAATTTTATTTATCTATTTTTCACATTTATATCTCGCACATCCCATAAATGGGCTCATTTATGTATTTATTCCATAAATACAATAAAATTTTAAAACACATTATAAGCATATAGCTTGCTGTAGGGAGAGTCCGGCCCATTGATGTAGGTAGATATGGCCGGTTATCAGTGGGTGGGAGACAGCAACCTCTGGGGGCCATGTGTGGACGCCCGATGCCTCAGCCGCCAAAAGCCTGGCGGAACAGCTCTGTCTTGCAGGCCCTGCAAGGCCCCAAATTTAGCTGGCAAGATTTAGAAAGATTTAGACAGATTAGCATTAGAGCACTAAGCTGTCTCTACAAGGACTTTGTTGTCTGATTCATATGCAGCACAGCAGTCTGGCACACTTTTCCTTCCTCAGAAGCTTGTTCTTATTTGGGCTCCACTCACATATTTTGCTGGTAAAAGCTGCAATTTATGTGTGTCTGAGCCATTCATAAATGGCCCTGATTACATTTATTTGGAACTTGGGTATGGGTTCCAAGTACAAAAAGTAATATATGAAGCAGCTCTGAGTTAGGAGTTGTTGCACCATTTTGTATGTTAGGAATTTGCTCTGAAATCAGCCAAAGAAAGGTCTTTCTGGGCTCATTTAGGATGTGTGAAAATAGCCGTCCCACAAGAATACTAATTCATAAAACTCTGAAAAATATCTGCCCGTCCTTTCAACCTACTGCACCTCTCAGTTCTTGCATGACTGGCAGAGAAAAAGCTGAGCTAAAAACTATAAGAGAATCCTACATTATGAGAGAACGTTCCCCCTCCCCAGAATTATCTGACTAATAATCCTCATTTTAAGGAACAGTTTTAAAGCAATACCACTGAATTTTGCTTAAAGTGACATTTCAAGGTAACACTGAAGGTTCCTGATGAGGGGGCCATGGCTCAGTAGAAGAGCCTCTGCTTGGCGGGCTGAGGGAACAAGGTTCAGTCCGCAGCATCTCCACTTAAAAGGACCATGCAGCAGGTGATGTGAAAGTCCTCTGCCTGAGACCCTGGAGAGCCACTGCCAGACTGAGTAGACCATACTGATCTTGATGGACCAAAGGTTTGATTCAGTATAAGACAGCTTCAGATGTGTTCAATCCTCATATGTGTTCAGCCCTCATTCAACTCTGCTTAGGATGTCCCTGTAACTCACACAATTTTTAATTGGGAAAATGGGCCACATGAACAAGTGCTTTATATTACTGCCTCACAAAACATACCACATGTTCTTTAAAAAATCTATCACGCAATGTGTGATCAACTCATGAGACACATTTAAATAAGGCATGAAACACTCTATAATTTCTCTTCAGTATGCCTTTTTAATGAGCCAATATTGGCTTTGATCTGCCCACCTATCAGTTTCTCAGCTGGATAAAGGTATGTTTCAGTGAAATGTGATTTTCAGTTACCTCAGTTCTAATATGTCACTGCTTATGGCTTGTGCACTTTTGTCTGTGATATCTTTGACAGCCCAGAAATGCTATATTAGTATTATTATACATTATCTGAAATTATACAGCAGAATGTATGTGCCTTCTCTTCATGTTCTTCTCCCAGTTGGAACCAATTTTACCGCTTATTCTTATCTAGCAGTTCTTCACAATTCACTTTGGCTTTGTGATGGTGCTGACTTTGCCTAATTTTCAGTATTAAAGAAGATTAATTTTTACATGTGGGCTGTGTCATGTTGTGATGTAAACAAAGACGTCTGCACTCTGTTTGTGGCCATATGTTTCAGCAGAGATCTTTCAAACTACTATTTTGAATACGGTATCCATTAAGTATGTGCTGTGTAATCTATCCCAAAGCCCACTGGATGGCTCCCACACTCTGCATTATAAAATAGGAGATTATATGAGATTGTTGCACTTACTATATAAATCTTGGTAAGGTCTCTAGTCAGCCTTAGGTACCCTTTGTTTTCTAAATAAGGCTGTGTTTTGTTTGTGTGGAATGCTCGGCAGAGCCCCACCTAGTAGCCATTCTCAGGAGATTGGTATTGGTCCCGTTCACACTAGCTGAGCTATTCAAAGTCTTAAAAGATGATGCTGTTAAAGGGCTGCACTCAATTTGCCAGCAAATTTGGAAAACGCAACAGTGGCCACAGGATTGGAAAAGGTCAGTATACATTCCAATCCCAAAGAAGGGCAATGCCAAGGAATGTTCAAACTATCGCACAATTGCACTCATATCACACGCTAGCAAGGTCATGCTCAAGATCCTACAAGCTAGGCTTCAACAGTACATGGATAGAGAACTGCCAGAAGTACAAGCTGGGTTTCGAAGAGGTAGAGGAACGAGAGATCATATTGCCAACATTCGCTGGATTATGGAGAAAGCAAGAGAGTACCAGAAAAACATCTACTTCTGCTTCATTGACTATGCTAAAGCCTTTGACTGTGTGGATCACAACAAACTATGGCAGGTCCTTAAAGAGATGGGAGTACCAGACCACCTCACATGTCTCTTGAGAAACCTGTATAAGGGCCAAGAAGCGACAGTTAGAACCGGATACGGAACAACTGATTGGTTCAGCATAGGAAAAGGAGTACGACAAGGATGTATACTGTCACCTTGCTTATTTAATATATATGCAGAGTACATCATGCGAAATGCTGGCCTGGATGAATCACAAGCGGGAATTAAGATTGCTGGGGAAAAGATCAACAACCTCAGATATGCAGACGATACCACTCTAATGGCAGAAAGTGAAGAGGACCTAAAGAGCCTCTTGCTCAGGGTAAAAGAGGAGAGCGCAAAAGTGGGCTTGAAGCTCAACATCAAAAAAACTAAGATCATGGCATCCGGCCCCATCACTCCTTGGCAAATAGAAGGGGAAGTCGTGGAAGTAGTGACAGACTTCACGTTCCTGGGATCCCAGATCACCGCAGACTGTGACTGCAGCCATGAAATTAAAAGACGCCTGCTCCTTGGGAGGAAAGCGATGGCGAACCTAAACAGCATGATAAAAAGTAGAGACATCACCCTGCCAACAAAAGTCCGCATGGTCAAAGCAATGGTATTCCCAGTAGTCATGTATGGCTGCGAGAGTTGGACTATAAGGAAGGCCGAGCGCAGAAGAATAGATTCTTTTGAACTATGGTGCTGGAGAAGACTCTTGAGAGTCCCTTGGACTGCAAGAAGATCAAATCAGTCAATCCTAAAAGAAATCAACCCTGACTGTTCCCTGGAAGGCCAGATAATGAAACTGAAGCTCAAATACTTTGGCCACCAAATGAGAAGGGAGCACTCACTGGAGAAGACCCTGATGCTGGGAAAGATTGAAGGTCAAAGAAGACGGGGACGGCAAAGGATGAGATGGTTAGACAGTGTCATCGATGCAACGAACATGAAATTGAGCAAACTTCAGGGGACGGCGGAAGGCTTGAGGGTCTGGCGGGAGCTGGTTCATGGGTTTGCGAAGAGTCGGACTCGACTGTGCGACTGAACAACAACTTGTTTTCCATTCCCAAATTGCTGTGTCCTCAAATAAACCCAAAGCCTTCACAGAAAACATGAACAGTTATTTTTTCACCAAATTGGAGTGCAAAGTAAAACATATATTTTGCAAATTTAGTAGCAGCCATAGAATAATAGAAGTTATTTGGGAAAAGCCCATGGATCAGTGGTTGAGAAGCTGTTCTGCATATAAAAATTCCCAGCGTCAATTCTGGGAATTTCAGTTGAAAAGGTCAGGTAGTAGGTGATGTGAAAACTCTGTCAGTCAGAGTAGACTGCTACCAACGACAGCCCTACACATTCACTGGGGTGGGAGAGTGGGCGCAAGCACTGGCAAGTACTCCCTGTCTCCACATGAGCAAATGGTTATCTGGAGGAGGCACAAGCACCTGGTCATCTGCAGAAGAAAGTGGCAGGCACATATTCCCATGGTCAGCAACGCCATTTTACAAATGTCTCTGGTCATGAGGTGGGAGAGTTTGCGTGCGGCTACTTCCTCCGTGAGGTCACCCCTGCACTTGACTAGATCATCTTGCAGAGGCAGGGGGCTAGACCAGTGCTCATGCCCCCCCTATCTTCCCCAA
>NW_015161447.1:401440-406253 GCF_001447785.1 Gekko japonicus
TGATGTCACCTGGAAGTGACATCATCATGTCGGGGATTATGGGGGGGGTGCCGCTCTAGTATTTGGGCAAAACTCTATGGTTTTTTGCCTTTAAAACAATTGCCACAAAAAATAGAGTGTCACCCCCCAACATCCCCGACACTTCTGGGTGATGTCGTCATGACAGGGATGTTGCAGGGTGATGTGCCTGTTCCAGGGGTGAGGCTTCCCTTGCTGACCAGCTGGCTGGCGGCAGGCTGGAGCCCCAGAAATTGCGGGGGAAACCCACCCGGACCGGGGTCTGGCAACCCTATGTTCAGAAAATGTGTGAGGTTGTTGTCTGTACCGGGCTACTATAAGGCAGGTTCATGTGTTCCAATAATTCCTAAATTGTGCATCAATGCGCATGCAATGAATGGATTCAGTGAGCCCACCTCAAGAGGAAACTGCTTGCTGCATCGGTACACGACAGGAACAGAACAAGAATGACAGGGTCAAAGGAAGAAATTATGACTTTTCCAGAATAAAATATGCCTTTAATCCATTACAAACTCCTGTCTCGGGTTTTATTTGGGGGGGGGGTGTTATTGTTGCAGTCAGTGTGTGTTCTACAGAGAATTAGCAAGTAGGTATTATTGGAGAGGCTGTTGCTCAGAAGTAGAGTACCTTCCCTGCATGCTTTAAGGTCCAATATGCAGCCCCAGACACCTCCAGTTAAAGGAAAAGGCTCTGCTTGAGACCTTGGAAAGCTGTTACACCACAGGAGACAATGCAAGATGGGCTTATAATCTCACTCAATACCTGTGGAACTGTGGAGCTGTTCACTTCAGGTCCATTCTTTGTGATGCCAGTTAATGTTAATAATGTAATGGTCATGGTCATTTTGTAAATTAATGGCTGCTCTAGGACAGGTGCTCTACAATAGATTCGGTTTTTACTATAGAGGTATTATAGATCACCTCTCCTACTGAGCCCCATCGTGTGAGCTTAGCTCATCTAAATGAAGCCCTTCTGAGGGTGCCATCCTGCAAACAGGTCAGATCGGTAAAGGAATCTACAGGTGTCTTCTCTGCTGTGGCTCCCAGCTAATGGAATGGCCTGCCTGAAGAGATCAAGAAGGCTCCCACAGTTCTATCATTAAACATAGTGTGCAAAACAGAAATGTTCAGAGTGACATTTTTTATAAAAAGAATATTGCTGTTGAATACTGAAATTGTTTAGGAGGGTGCTTTTATAAAGGGAACGGGATTGTAGTCGATTGCAGTCTTTACTGTATGTGTCTCATCGCTTTTACTGCATTGTCTTCTTCCACCTTCCACATTATGGTATGCCTTAAATGTTTTCGGTGTTGTTGTTTGCATTGTTTTCTAATTCTGTAATCCCAATCCTATTGCATTGTTTATTGGATGTTTTACACCATTTTATTCAATTTTTAATACCTTATAATCTACCCTCCTGAGTCTGAGTAAGAAAGGTGGGCTATAAAAGACATAAACAAAATAATAAATGTTGTGAACGTAAATTGTTTTAACTTTATTACAAGTGACCTTGGGATGTATTAGAATATAAAGAAGGGCTATAGATGTTTTAACTAAATAAGTAATCAAATGCTTATATATGAATGATTTCAGAGGGACAGCTGAAAGATGAAATTTCAGATCCAGACTCAGAGTTAAAGCTCAATGGGTGACCTTGAGCCAGTCACTCTCTGTCAGGCTAACCTACCTCACAGGGTTGTTGTAAGGTTAAAATGGAGGAGGGGAAAATGGTATGTGTTGAGGGATTCTGGGGGCTGGGTCCTTTCCTGGGACACCCCCCCCCTCCATTCCCTTGAGTTCTTTCATCGGTTGGGTAGAGACTGCCAAGGGACTGAATCTAGTATAGAGGGAGACAATGGTTCTTAAACAAAGCTCAATCTATTCCATTATACACTCTCTTAAGATTTCAACACAAACCCAATACTTAAAATAGTGCATTTGTATAAAACTCCAAATGTTCTGGACTAGCCACCAAGGTCTCACATAGAACTATTGATGACCAGTCCCTTACCATTAGTAGCCCAGAGGTATATATCTTTCTTGGACCTATATCTGCTGATGTATTTATCTCATAGGTCTATCATGAATGTGAAGCAGGTCAAACTAGAATTGACTAGAGCTGAACCAATGTACCAACCCAAATCCCTCCCCTTTTTCTCTATCTTTAGGGTCAGGAAGCTCACAGAAAGTCAAGGAGAATCATGGACACTGGTTTCAGATACCCTATCTATTTAGAATTTGATAGTGTATAAACATTCTGTAAGGCAAAAATCATGTACAGAGTTATCGGTACCAGAAGGCCACAGCACTTAGAAGAGTTCTGAAGCCTCTTTGGAAATGGAACCAAAGGTTCAACTATAACTTACTATAGAAATTTAAGTAACACAGGTTTAACAGAGGCCCTAATTCTGTGACAGTATATGCCTCCTGAAACTCCCTGGAGGAAGGGTGAGATAAAAATGTACTAAACAAATAAAATCATCCTCCTGCTGCAAGGTCTACGAGGCACATTGATTTAAACCTAGAATTCTTTTGTTGTTGGGCAATGCTGAATGGTAGAACTGTCTACTTCAGTGACTAGTAGCAAAAGAGGTCACTGATTCTGTGACTACTAGCAGATGAGTCACCTTTTTAAAAAGCCTTTAGTATTCACGCTATATACACTGTGACAGCCACACTCCATTTGTAACTAGTTTTGTGGATGATTGCTGCTGAAATTTAAAGTACTGCTGCCCTCTGCAGGGGTTTATCTTTATGTTCTTTTCATCCCTGATCGGCAAGCTCGCAGGAAAACATGATGTGGATATCTCATGTCGACTCCCTTGAAATTGCTCTGGGATGTGTGTCAGATTATATAATTATACTTTCAAGGTGCAACACAGAATGAGTGAATTAATGCATATTGTAGCTCTAAGAGAATTCTCTTATTAGCATTAGGCCATCATCCTTTTGCTGCCTGTGCATTTCATACTACTGTAACAATTAACATTACCCAATCCAACATGCATTTTTCCCAGTCTCTTTCAGATATAAAATTGTAAAAATATATAGCAAGACCGTATAAAAAAATGCCATTAAATAAAGCTATTATACAGTAAAACATGATACTTTCAATACAGGGGGCTGTGACTATCACGAATGGGAAATCTAGGTATTTTATAAAAGTTTGGGCGATTGTATCAAGGCATAGAATGGGAGAGGAATCGAGCACAGTGAAATATTCAGCTGTAGTATACACCAAATTGTTAAAAACAGAGAGAGAAATAAATGCACATTATAAGAAAAGGCATTTCTGGAAGTGTGAGTTACACGTGTGCCCTTCTAATGCATAGTCATAGATTTTTTTGCAGGTGTGTTCTATGAATCTTTATTTTACATATGAAAATGTAAAATGTTGCTGCCATCAAAGGGGCAGGGTGGGGAAGCAAGTAGCAAGAGCTGCTCCAAGCCACTGTTGCTCTTCACCCACCCAGGCAAATGCACAGGTAGAAAGCATTCCTAGGGGTGGCTGTCCCTGCTGCTCTCTTACCTGCCTGATTGCATGCCTGCTTCGGTGTCTTCATCTAAGATGCTATTATTGCTCACATGGCTGGGCAAATGGCAGTAAGCAGTTGCCACTTGCCCTCTACTTTCTGGGAAATGAAGAAGAGCTTCACATCTAAAGAGGGAGGAAATCCTGGAAGGGAAGATGGCCCTATCTCTTTGGGGACCCAGACAAGCCACTGCTGCTCCTGCCCATGGGGGGGGGGGGCAGACCATAATAATGGCTGCTATGCATTGGGCCTTCCTAGTCAGGGGTCCATGATTGGTCCTCAGGAGTTGGCCAGTGATACTGACCCCTGATACCAACCCTCAGATTAGCTCAAAAGGTTTTTATTTAATAGAATTAGGACCATCATGGAATGGGTGCAAAGGCCTGGGTGATGAAGGAATGTCATTCACATTATAAGTTGTGGGCATTGCACCTCATTGATTTGGCAAAGGGCCCAAACTCATCTTTGCTTAAGAACCCAAAACTCTTTTCAGCCCTGCATCTCTACAGAGAATTTTTTATCGTCCTTCATGTTAAGAAGGTCGTCCTGCAGTGATAGCTGCCAGATTTGTTTGTTTGTTTATGAGAGCTTCTGCTATTCAACAAGCTATACAACAAGCAGACATTATTCAAGTGGAACTTTTTCCAGTCTAGAGATGCACTGATTTTCACATGCTGAACTTCTGCTTGTCACACAGCTGTTAAAGGTCCAGGTAACAACCTTTCCAGTAGCCTAGATAAATAACACAGGCTCAAGGAGTGAATCACATGCTGGAAAAAAAAATGAAGGAGCATTAGCAGCCCCTGGCAAAACCTGTGTCTCTTGGCTATCCTCGCTTTCATTTTGGATTATATATATATACAAGTGGGGGACCCGCGGTACTCGCAGGGGGGAGGAAGCAGCAGGAGTAGGGAAGTCGACACTGCTCTCTCTCCCTTCCCCACCCCCCTGGCATAGGCGTAATCTTCGTGGGGGCGGCGGGGTGTGAGCCCCCGCCGAAATTTTCAGGAAGGTGCTCAGCCTCCCCTGGGAGCCACCCTTGCTCCTAGCAAAGCAATGCCTCTGGCCCAGCCCCAGGCCCCCCCCCCGGGAAATTGGAAAGTCTACACCCTTGGGCCCTTGCTACTCTTCCCCCCCCCAATCCCGGCACACCTTCCAAAGCAGTCCGGCCGGGCGAGCTCTGCCGGGGCAGGCGGCGGGCTTCTCTTCCAGGAAAGGAGGCGGTGACGGCGTGGCAGGAGGAGGAGGGCCCAGCAGGGGCTC
>NW_015161447.1:406299-430669 GCF_001447785.1 Gekko japonicus
GAACGCTCTGGCACTTTCGGGGGGATTTAAACATCCCCCCGAAATTTTTTCCAACATTTAGCATTTTTGTGCACACGTGGGGACTGCCCCACGTGTGCACAAACCTCTCCCTGCCCCCCAAGTGGCCCCGGAGCGCGGATTTAGATATCCGCACAGACGGGGCCACTTGGCTATTAGATATATAGATAGGATCATGTGAGCATAGGGTTGCCAAGTATTACCTCGATCCGGAGCGGGGGACTCCCAGGTCGCTCCCAGAGCGTGCGCGCATGCATGAAGCGCGCGCACCGCATCCACATCACACGGAAGTGACGCGATCACGCAGGGCATGCTGGGGGCGGGATCATGACCATCTGAGGGAAAACTATAGAGTTTTCCCTCAGATGGTCATGGCCCCGCCCCCAGTGTGCCCTGCGTGATCATGTCACTTCCTGGTGACATGCACGTCGGGGTGGAGCTCCCCCCGGGGTCCAATCCGGCAGCGGCGAGGAACGGGCCTCTGGGGCGGGGGTTTCCCCGCCCTAGCCCCCCCGGGGGGACTTGGCAAGCCTATGTGAGCAGCATGAGGATTGTTATATCTGGCTTTCCAGAATGGACGAAGTGTGTAGGCCACACTTTTTGGATCTGAGGGCAACTTTCAAATTCTCACATAGGGTGTTGGATGCAACCACAAAACAGCTGCTGCAGGAGGCAGCCACAATATGTCACAAAGTGGGGTTATACATGACTAATAAGTAATCAGATTTCAACCAGAAGCTGTGTTTGACAGGATGCCTTTTAAAATGAACATATTGTTTTAAAATATTTTGTTGCATACACACAGCTTACCTTCAGTAACACAGTGAAGATTCTTATGCAGTAGTTGCGGCTGATCTGAAAGCAGTGTTTTTAAAAATCTGTAGATGCAATCAGATCTCCAGTGGCCAATCAGAAGCCTTGCTGGACAAAAGTCTCATCTGCCCCAGCCCACTTTCTAAAAACACTTCATGAGCACCAGGAAAGGTGTGAACAGGCCTCATGGCAAGCATAGGCCCCATGTTGGGGACTCCTGGTGTAGGCAATATCCCAAACTCATTTTTGTGATGTTATTTCACAATAATTCTTCTCATGTGAGCTCAGTTATTTGACAGCATCCAGGCAGAATGAAACATTGTTTCAACTTGTTCCTACATGTATGTTCATAATATAATTACTTTGCAGCCTTGCATATGTAAATTTGCCATTATATATTAATTTACTATATTTATACACCATCTTTCTCACGGAGACTCGAAGGTGATTATGCAGTGCAATTTGACATAATCAGCATGAAGAGACATCTAATGAGAAATGTACGAAATCTGAATAAGCATAGCATATTAGACATGACACAGAGTGCAGATATAATGTAGAAAGTATTACATCAGTAGAATACAATGCAATAACTACAGTGCAATGCATGCACCAAACAGATAACATGCCCTAAAACACAATGGTATAATCCATGGTCCCTTTTCCCCATAAAGCCCCCTTCTGAACCATTTCATTACAGTATAGTTCTATTACTTTTACTGAAAAACCATTCCGAACAACTCTGTTTTGCATAGTTGCAGAATGACAGAAGTGGGGAAGCCCTTCTGACCTCCTTAAGCAAGGCCATTCCACAAGGTAGGGGCCACAACAGAGAAAGCCTGTGTCTGGGCAGTTGCTGATCTTGCACTTCTGCAGGGTGGCACCCACAGAAGACACTTATCAGATGTGCAAAGCTGTCATCCCAGAATATAAGAACAGAGTCAGTCCTACAGATATGAGGGACTTTGTGATAACCAGTGCCATTAATTGAACCCAGTACTTGATGGGCAGCCACTGGATTGACTACAGAATGGGTATAATGTGCACACTCCATCTAACTCCTGATATAATCGAGCTACAGCATGCATACCAACTGTAGTCTATAAGTTAACCTCAAGGGCAGGCCCACATAAGGACAGCATGCATACCAACTGTAGTCTATAAATTAACCTCAAGTTAACCTCAAGGGCAGGCCCACGTAAAGTGTTTTCCAACAGTCTACTCCTAACATTACTGTGGCATGGATCCAGGTGGCCATATTGGAGTCACAGATAAAATACAATAACCTCAGAGCACCTCAAACGGTTCACATATTCAGATGTAGGTAATCAAATGTACAGAAATGAAATGTGGAGAAATAAAGTGTTGTAGCATACTTAATTTGAGCCAAGTGGTATATGTCTGGTAGACAGAGCCTTTATAGGTTCAGAAGGTTCAGTGACACCAACAAAGTGTTATTGAAATACTTACAGAGGGGCTGTGATAGAAGTACCCTAGAATTCTCAGTAGATATGGGCAGAGATATTTCTCAGAGGAAAAATATATCTAAGTTCTTGGTTGCTCAAATAAGCCCTAACAAGATAGTACCAGAATAGGTCTAAAGCAGCAGTATGGAAACAGTATTATCATATATCGAATTCCCAGTGGTGTACGCTGAAAGAATCTGCAAATAGGAAGCCACTCAGAGATAACATACTGTTTCTGCAAACCTGGGATAATCCTCAGGTTTGCTGAAAAACATAAAATGTATGTTACATCCCCCTTCAAATAAATTGTATAATAAATAAATAAATGATACCTCCTGAATGTGGGAAAGCAAAAGGGTCAGTTGAAGGGGGCAATAAATGAGCCACCAGGAGAGTTGGGGAAGGAGTTGAAGAAGGCAAGTGATGGAGCAGATAGGGAGCAGCAATGGAGAGGCCTGGAAAGACTGGAAAGAAAAGCATGCAGTGTGGAAGTTTGGGGTGAACATGTGATTGGCACAATTGCAGAGACCACATACATACATGACCAACAGGGTTTTGAAGAGTGGGAGGGGAGGAAGCAGGGAATAGTGGCAAACATTAAATATATCATAAGCTGCAATGTACTGCCTGGCCTAAAATGACACAAAATGGATGCCAGCAAGGGACAAGTCTGGACATATAGTTTAGTAGTGTGGGAAAGAGAGGCTGGCCAGCTAACAACCTCCTCCCCACCCTAAAGAGATGCATAATTTAGGACAATGGGTCTCCCAAGAAAACGATCTCCTCACCATGGATTAACCTCATCCACACCCAGCCTCACTTCCCCTCACCTGTTTACCCTCATTAAGCAACACTTAACACTATTGACAAAACCTGATAGCTTTTCCCATCTGGTACTTAGAGAGTCATCAAGTACCATTAGCACCTATAGTTCAACTCATAAAAAACCATCAAGCTTCTCCAAAACTTTGGTCATCTCTGGACAAACCGTCAAGTTATTGTTTTGGGGACCAATATGTCAGCTTGCCCCAGGGACCATTTTGTCCTTTAAAGTATGGCATCCTGCTCCATAGCAGTGTGTGTGTGTCCTTGGAGCTTCCGCATGCCCCCACTTGTGTGCAGGCCATCTCCTTTTCTCCATTAAATGCTGGTCATTTTGCTGCTGTTTCTATGGACCTCTTTCATCTAGACTGGTAACTATAGCCTTCCCCAAAATTGCTCTCTCCCCTCTCCACCCTGATTTCCTGTTAGCTAGCCTTGTTTGTGTTTTCAGTGTGTATGTATGTGAGTATTGTCCATTTCTATTTCATTTAATAAAACCTTTCCTCCTGAACATCGGCCTAGTTTACTTAAAGAGTTCTCTTAAAGGGAAAAATCTCCATAAACATTGATGGAGAATCCCAATTACGCCCTCTCACTTTAGGAAAGAGTAAGAATCCAGTAGACTAACGAAATTTTTGGTAGGGTATGAGCTTTCATGAGTCACTGCTCACTTCTTCAGATACCTCTTCTTCAGATACCCCTCTTGCTTTGTCTCCTTTAAAGTTAATTTCCCCGAATTAAAAAAGAGACTGTCTCTTTGGGTAACAGTGTGACTGGTCCATGGTTACCCAGCAAGCTTTATGGCAAATGGGGATTCAACACTAAGCACCTCTGGTACAAATCTCTGGTACAAATCTAACTAACATCATACTGACTTGCAGGGGTAGAATGTCCTGTCATTAAGAACCTTTCCTTTTTTTAACTTAAATGTTGTTATTTTTCCACAAAGTTAGAACAGAAGAGGAGTCATGCTGGAGCAGACCAAAAGCTCATCAAGTCCAGCTTTCTGTTCAAAGACTGCCCAACCAGCTACCTCTAGGTGTGGTCTCACCATAGATTTGGATGAGGGCAGTATGATAGAGGCAGTTTTATTCTCTATTCCTGTTCTAATTATGGCCAGCATGGAATTTACCTTTTTCACAGCAGCCGCTTTCACATCAAGCTATCCACTACCACCCCATAGTCCCTTTCTTGGTCTTTTGATGCCATGTCAGGTCTTATCCATGTGTATGTGAAGTTGGGATTATTTGCCCTAACATACATCACTTTACACTTGTTCACATTGAATCTCATTTGCCCATTCCCCTAGTTTGAAGAGATCTTTTTGGAGCTCTTTGCAACCAATTTTTGTCTTAACCACCCTAAATAATTTGGTGTCATCTGCAAACTGGGCCACCTCCCTACTCACCCCTAGTTCCAAGTCCTTTGTGAACAAGTTGATAAGAATTGGTCCTAACACAGATGCCCGAGAGACCCCACTGCTCACACCCCTCCATTGTGAAAACTGACCATTTATTCCTACTCCCTGCTTCCTCTTTTTTAATCAATTTCCAATCCATAAGAGGACTTGTCCCCCTGTCCCATGACTCTGAAGTTTACCCCTCCTTTCTATTCTTCAGGAGAAACAGCTGAGTGGCTGTCACTCAGCTCCCCACAGCTTTTCATGGGGAGCAGAAAGCAGGGTTTAAATGGAAGGGGTGAAGTCCCTTCCTGGAAAATCTTCCCTCCCACCTTTCTGCTGGCGGTGGCTTGCCTTTCTGCTGGTGGCAGCTCACCCTTCCCAGGAGATCTCTCCCCCTTTCTGCTGGCTGGGGCTCACTGCAGCGAGCAGAAAGGTAGAGGGGAAGTCCCTTCCTGGGAGTTCCCTCTTCCTTTCTGCTGGCTGCTGTTTTTCATGCTGTTTTGCAGTAAACTTTAAAGGGACTGCACAAGACAGCCTGAAACAGCTGGAGATCTTCCCCCCTCCCCTTTTTGTTGGCCAGGACTTGCTGCAGCCAGCAGAAAGATGAGAGCAAAGTCCCTTCCTGGGAGATTTCCCCCATTTTCTGCTGGCTGGAGCTTGCTGCAGCTAGCAGAAATGTGAAAGGGAAGACCTTTCCTAGGAAATACCTCCCCTTTCTGCTGACTGGGGTTTTACATGCTGTTTTGTAGTCCCTGCCACTCAGCTGTTTTTTTGGCTTTCTGAAGACCCCATTTAAAGGAACTGCAGTCTCTTTCAACAGGGGTTGCAGGGCCATGAACTGCACAAACCAGTTCAGTTCATAAATGAGCCTCCAGGTTTGGGTTGGGTTGGGTTTCAGTTCATTGTTCAGCCACACTTTCCTGGTTCATGCCCATCCCTAGTCACCACTATTTGCCTAAGCTTCACATTCTCCCTTTCTGAAAACATGCAGAGAATTAAGTCCAGGGTGACTTACCCTCTTGTCAGTTCCATGACCATCTGTTCTGGGGCACAGTCATTTAATGTATCTAGAAATTTTACCTCTTTGGTGTAACTGGAACATGCATTTATCCAGTTAATATGAGGGTAGTTAAAGTCACCTACTATTACAACCAATGATCCCTCTAAGCTATGGAGCCTTGTGAGCAAAAATTATACTTTGAGAGCTACTGGCAATAAAGTTGTGAGCAAGCAATTTGGCTACTGCCTAAATTAGCTTGCTCTGGAGCCATCCTTCCTGAAGAAGAAGAGAAGAGATTGGATTTATATCCCGCCCTTCACTACCCAAAGGAGTCTCAGAGTGGCTTACAAACTCCTTTCCCTTCCCCTTCCCTCAACAGACAACCTGTGAGGTAGGTGGGGCTGGGAGACCTCTGACAGAAACTGCTCTTTTTCAAGAACAGCTGTGCCAGAACTATGGCTTACCCAAGGTCATCCAGCAGGTGCATGTGGAGGAGTGGGGAATCAAGCCCGGTTCTCCCAGATTGGAGTCCACGCACTTAACCACTACACCAAACTGAGCTTAGACAAAAATGTCTGAGCCAGAGGCTAAAAAACTGTTAGCTAGCTCACGCGAACTCAGCTTAGAGGGAACACTGATTACAACTCCCTCTCCTTTGGATATCTCCCTGATTCTGTGTTCTATCTCACAAGCACCCTGAGCATTTTGGTCAGGGGGCCAGTAGCACATCCCTAGTATTTTCACCTACAGTGATTCTGTGGAGGAGTCAGAACTTTTTAAGGTTTCAGATTGTTTTTAACAATCCATTCAAGCAACATCCCAATAACCCTGCCCTTTTCTTAGTAGGGGCAGATGGACCATTTAACTTAGAGGGAAATGCTACAGTAGGCTACTGCATCAGAGGGCCGCTAGTGGGCAGGAGCAATCAGATGCCTAGTGTTGGCACTGCTGAGCTTAGTGGTCCCTACAGTGCTGACCATGGGGGCCACTCAGTTTGGCTTGATCCAGGGCCATTTTGGCTTCCCAGTCCACTCCTGCTGCCTCGCCCAGCCAACGACCCCTCTACTTTAGCCTAACCCTATCCCCTAAGCAAAAAGAGGAACGAGACAAGGAAAGAAGAGCAGAACAGTAAGGGCAGAGAAGCCAAGCGAACCTAATGCAATCCATGAGTGCGGAATCTCTCTAGTTGCCCAGCTCCTTTTTTGGCACCTAGTAGATTTCTTCTTTCCATCTCTTTTGGAGTTCAGTTTTGGGTCATTTTGTTTCTCTTTGTGATTTTCTTGACAGCTTTCTCTCTTGTTGCGCACACAGTGCAAGAACACTCTTGCATCAGGGAAAATGAAATATTTATACAGGTGAAAAAGCCTTCCCTGAAAGAAAGCCAAAACCATAAAGTAATAATCTCCCCTCACCCCAGACTGAGTTAAGCTTAGCAGGCTACCACCCTCTTCAAGCACCCATTTGCAGGCTTATTTTTTTAAAAAAAATACGCCATTGATGATAGAACTGGCCATACTTCTGAAATCAAACATTTTCAGATTATTTGGTTGGGGGCGGGAAACACCATGGAGCCAACGCAGTATACCAGCAAGTAGAATAAATTGTGATTAAGGAAGATTTTTAATTTCTCATCCCTACTGTTTCAACTGAAAAGCTCCATCTGATTTCACCTTTTCCTTGTGCAAATTTCACCTCTGAATCAGTGTTCCCTGTAAGCTGAGTTTTTAGCTTCCAGCTCACACATTTTTGTCTTAGCTCAGGAAGGATGGCTCCAGAGCAAACTAATTAATGCAGTAGCCAAATTGCTCACTCACAACTTTAATGCCAGTAGTTCACAAAGTAGAATTTTTGCTCACAAGACTCCACAGCTTAGAGGAAGCATTGCTCTGAATCCTTATTTTGTGCCATTCCCCGTTTTGTTGTACATTTTTCCTGTGAACTACATGCATTTTAATGTAATTTGTGAGACAATAAATCAGCATTATATAATATATAATATATGTTATAAGCAGTATATAATATATAATATATGTTATAAGCCGCTATCAGATATATGAAATTAGCCAGTAGTTTTAGGTCACATGTATGGCTGGCTTGGAGCTGCAGTGGCTCAAGTGGTTAAGACGCTGAACTGCAGGCTGTGGAAGGTCGGTAATTCAGCAGTTCGAGACCTGAGTGTGCCACATGACGGAGTGAGCTCCTGTCTCTAGTTCCACCTCCTGCCAACCTAGCAGTTCGAAAGCAAGAAATTGCAAGGAGATCAATAGGTACCACTTCAGTGGGAAGGTAACAGCATTCCGTGTGCCCAAGTTCTGTTACACTAATCATCTTCTGAAATTGGGAGATGGCCTGACACATGGTGGGCTACCCCTGTTGGGCAGCAATAAACTTTCTAAGACTTTACAGATGAAATCATTTGTATCCTGTCAGACAGACACCATACAACTTACAGATAGTGTTCCATATGATTCGAGAGGTTCGGTTTCTTTAGTGCTGTTGGATACCTTCAGCTTGCACAACCAGAGCTTACAAACAAGATTTTGGAAAAGTGAAACCTACCACTGGTATTCTTGATCTTTGCTTGTCCGAGCTGCTTCGATCTGCCAGACAGGGAGTGTCTCGCTGGTTTGAGATGATACTGAATCCCTCCTTGAGGAAAGATTCCCATGCTTAAGAAAGCCATGGTGAAGTTAACATAAGAACATAAGAGAAGCCAATGTTGGATCAGGCCAATGGCCCATCCAGTCCAACACTCTGTCACACAGTGGCCAAAAATAACAGGTGCCATCAGGAGCTCCATCAGTGGGGTCAGGACACTAGAAGCTCTCCCACTGTTGCCCCCCCCAAGCACCAAAAATACAGAGCATCACTTGCCCCAGAGTTCCTATCTATACTTTGTAGCTAATAGCCACTGATGGATCTCTGCCCATATGTTTATCTAATTCCCTCTTGAAGCCATCCATGCTTGTAGCTGCCACCACCTTCTGTGGCAGTGAATTCCATATGTTAATCACTCCAAAAGAAGCCCTCACTATACCCCACAGATCTTATTAGCTTGTGGCCAATTATTTAGCTAGGGTGTTAGAGCTGTAGGATGATGATGGGTCCAGAGGTTTTGAATCTGGAATGAAACTGATTACCTGGATCCTTCTGTAAGATGGCTTCTGACCCGGTT
The DNA here is from genome assembly GCF_001447785.1 of Gekko japonicus. Classification (NCBI taxonomy): domain Eukaryota; kingdom Metazoa; phylum Chordata; class Lepidosauria; order Squamata; family Gekkonidae; genus Gekko; species Gekko japonicus. The sequence goes on from NW_015161447.1 coordinate 414,996, forward strand.
TGGGAACATAAATTGCCTTGGACAGCCTTGTGACCAACCTGCACAAGTAAATGTACAGGAACAATGCATTTCAGTTGGTTCTGCTGGAGTCTCACAGCAGCTTTTGATAGAATTGATCATAAACACCTTGTTGGGATGATAATTGGAAAAACAAAATCTCCCATGCTAACAGTGCAATCCTAAGCAGAGTCACACCTTTCTAAGTGCCAGTTTGGTGTAGTGGTTAAGTGCGCAGACTCTAATCTGGGAGAACCGGGTTTGATTCCCTACTCCTCCACTTGCACCTGGCTGGATGACCTTGGGCAAGCCGTAGTTCTGATAAGAGCTGTCCTTGAAAAAGAGCAGTTTCTGTCAGAGCTCTCTCAGCCCCACCAACTTCACAGGGTGTCTGTTGTGGGGAGGGAAAGGGAAAGGAGTTTGTAAGCTGCTCTGAGACTCCTCTGGGTAGTGAAGGGCGGGGTATAAATCCAATCTATTCTCTTCTTCTTCTTCTATGTGTATTGACTTCCATTAACTTAGAAGGGTGTGTTTCAGTTTGCACACTTACATAAAATTGCTGGGGAAGGTTGTCTGGAAATATGTATTACAGTGCTATGTCACTACTCAGTTCTTAACCCCCCCCCCCCAATTGAATTCTAGGTAGGTAGTAGAAGTCCAGAACAGATATCTGAAATTAGTAATGGACTGAATAAACAAGATGAAATTGAATCTGAAAATGAAGTTGTCGCGAGCAGCGGCTAGAAAGGTTCTCTAATGGCTGCCACCACTCTGGTATGGGTCTCCTCAGGAGGGCCCAGGGCACCCACCCTACCTCTCTGTACACTCCTTCTCCGGTAGGTTCCCCCTTATAAGTGACTGGATGAGGCGTGAGGACCCAGGCAGAGTAACAAACTATTTTTTATTAAGGAGATTTAATATCAACTATAATCCAATAACATATAGGGGAAATGAGCATAGTAAAGGTAGGTAAACCAGCAAAATGAGAAATCCTAACATGTCTGACTATTCTGTCCTAGCCTTCTCTAGCTGTTTGGTCTCAGACTGACTCACCCCTTTTGGATGAGGGATCCCTCCTTCTGCAGCAGTCTCACCAGCTCTGCTCTCTGGGAGTGAACCACCTTCCACTTTGGGGCAAGGCCTTTTATTCCTTCTTCCCAGGCACCACTCTCTGGAGAAGGTTAGGTTGCTATATATAATGGGACGTTTATCTGCACCCCATGAGAGAGAGGCTGGAACCTCTGATCTGTCTTATCATGAGCCCATTCGCAGTGTGCCCAGGCATTTGAGGTATTACAGTACTGATGCAGGACACCATCTTCTTGACAGCGGACTTGTCAATATATCTCATTTAAAACCATTGTGCTTTATTGACTGTTTCTAATGTTTTAATGTTTTCTGGCACTGCTATTAGTTTTCTTGGACTCTGCTCATTTCTTATTTATAATGTATGTTTGGGCATCGATTGGGACACCAGGTAGGACAGGCACATTGGCTGATCAGTAGACACTTTAGCTTGACAACTTAATCTGAACCAGCAATAAATTAGAGGAAAAGGCCTGAAACCTTGTAGGTTTAAGAAAGTGTCCAGAAATATCATTATCATTTATGATAATGCAGATGTTTTCTGCCATTCCATTTAGGAAATATTGGGTACAATGATGTTACTGTTAAAGCATGTACTTAAAAGCAAAGGTAGCAGCCAGCCATCCCATCAGCAAATATCATAAGCAATTAGAGAGCACTGGCATAATGTATTTCACTGTGTATAAAGGCAAACTTTGGACAAGGTAGTCACTTCCTTTTATCAAGCCACTAGAAACATCTTTCTTGTTCTGAAGAAGGAGGGGGGGAGAGAGAGGGGGAGAGGGAGGAGAAGGAAAAGGAGAAGAAGCAGAAGCAGAAGAAATTGGATTTATACCCCACTCTTCACTCGGAGTCTCAGAGTGGCTTACAATCTCCTTCCTTTCCTCTCCCCACAACAGACACCCTGTGAGGTAGGTGGGGCTGAGAGAGCTCTTAGAGAACTGCTCTTGAGAGAACAACTCTGTGAAAACGGTGGCTGACACAAAGTCAGCCAGCAGCAGCATGTGGAAGAGTGGGGAATCAAACCCGGTTCTACAAACTAGCTCTTTAGGGGTTTTCAAACAGAGGCTAGATGGACATCTGACAGCAATGCTGATTCTGTGAACTTAGGCAGATCATGAGAGGGAGGGCAGGAAAGGTTGCCTCAGTACTTAGTTCTTGTGGCCCTTCTTACATGACCAGGGAAATGCTGATTGCAACTTTGGGGTCAGGAAGCAATTTTTCTCCAGGCCAGTTTGGCCAGGGATCCTGGGGTTTTTATGTCATCTTCTGGGTGTGGAACAGCAGTCACTGTGGATGTGCAGGGAGAAGTATTTGTGAACTTCCTGCATTGTGCAGGGGGTTGGACTAGATGACCCTGGAGGTCCCTTCAAACTCTATGATTCTATATGGGGAAATATTGAAATATGTTTTACCCTCATTTGCATGGCCCAAATAAGCAAAATGTTTCAAGAAAAATGCAAATACTTTAATTCAAATGAAATTCATATATTCCCTATCACCTTATCTATGAAGTCCTTTGGTTCGGATGATTGAAATGGGTATAAACTTTTCAGGTCCTATATTACCTACATGTCTGAACTTATTACCAGACTCCTTCTAACATTATACCTCTTTCTAAGCAGGTTAGCAAACCAATCTAACAGAATGCCTTCTATAGCTTTGGTGAAGTCTGTGCATTCCTTCTGCTCTGACTTTGCAGACCCCATTTTAGACCCTTAGATAAAATTGTTTTCTTTTGCCTTGTCATTGTTTCCAGGATGAAAGAAATCACAGGAGAAAGAACGTCTACTATCCAACGACACTACCATAGTAGTTGCTGCATACTGTTAAAGAGGTTTCTGAAATTACTCTGCTGCTTGTGTTACTGGAGTGGCCTTGTATTTAAATGAGGCTCTCATTCTGCCAAACCCTGGTATCATTTGCTTCTACTATTGCTGAGTTGTCACTGGCTTCCCCAGTGCTGGGAGAAAACTATCAGTCGAAAGACAGCATGAAACGCCACCAGTGTCCTGACATAAGACTTCTTTAATCCTTAGCATATCCCTACATAGTTGCTTGCTGTTCAGTGAGTCACTCCTAAGCATACCATTAAATGGTGGCGTAAGAAGATAAAAGCTGTCTTTGCATCAGCTGTACTTAAGAAGGAAATTATATCCAGATTTTATCAGCCTCCAGAATGTTGAGGAGGCTATATCCAGATTTTATCAGCCTCCAGAATTTTATCAGCCTCCACCCATAATTTCAGATTTCAACATTACTTTGCTCTACAAACAAACACTGAAATTTTGCATTTCCTATTTAGGATTAAAAGTAATGATTCAGATATTGGTAGCAGTGTAGTACAAATACTAGTAGTACTGGTAGCTTGTAGTAAAGTTCTATTATCTTTAAGATCCACAACTAACAGAACCTCTTGTGCTTAGAGACGAGTTCATCCTCTTGCTTCCTACGGAGGTGCTGTGCATTTACAAGGTTGTATCACAGCACCTAGGCAACAAGGCTAGGGCTGCTGTCACACGAGCAGTTTGCTATGATATAGTAGTGTTACCTTTGCAGATTTAAAAAACATGATCAGACAGCAACATCTGCCTTCATGCCCCAGTTGTCGGCACTCCGTGTTGCCCCACTTTGGAAGTGGAGTAATCAGGGACTAGGGAAAGTCCAGTGTTTATGCATGCCAGTGCTTCCACTCTGCTGCCCCAGACATCTGAACTCTCTTGCCACAAAAGGAACCCAGAAGAGAAGTCTGAACCTCAGATCTCTTTCCACCAGTGTTCCCTCTAAGCTGAGTTAGTGTGAGCTAGCTCACAGTTTTTTAGCCTTCAGCTCACATATTTTTGTCTTAGGAAGGATGCTTCAGAGCAAACTAATTTATGCAGCAGCCAAATTGCTCATTCACAACTTTAAGGCCAGTATCTCACCAAGTAGAATTTTTGCTCACAAGACTCCACAGCTTAGAGGGAGCATTGGTTTCCACCACTGTTTTTTTTAGTTGCTCCCTATATGTGCATATGCGCATGTGTGCATGAGCACCTGCATATAATGCACCTGCATTAAAACAAAAATGACCTGGCAGCGGGCACCGCAATAATACGAATGCCTGACCACTAGATGAACACACGAGTGTGCTGTCTGGTTGGTCTTCCCCACAACACTTGAAACCAGTGCAATTAGAGGCATGCCCAGATTGCAGCAGGCCTCCAGTGTGACTGGTCTGAGTGAACCTAAGGTTGCCAGGCTATTATCCAGAGATTTTGCTTATGTTTTAACAGCTCTATAGTAACAACAGAGGATCTACCTGTGGCTTCTTTAGTCGCTTGTCTCCTTACCCACCCATTCTGCAGAATAAGGAAATGTAGGGACAGTGAATCTCTGTAAGGCATGCCTGGAATTCACTGCTCCCGCAGGGAGATTGGCAACTATGTGCAAAGAGCTGGGAAACATCTGCGAAGAGCTGCTGACCTCACCGTGTCACAGGGAGGTGAAGATAAGAGACTGAGCTGTCTGCACAACACATTCCTGTTCACAGTGGTAGTGCTTGTAACTTTCCATATGCATGGGGGGGGGAGAATGGGGGAAGATATTTCTTAATAAAAAGGCTGTGAAGTGAGAACACTTCAGACAGATTTCTGCAGAGCTGTTTGTGTCATGTTGTTCTTTGAACTCGTCAACCTTCAAGGAAATCCTGTCTGAATGGCCAAACAGGTGAGGAATGCAGCAGGAGAAACAACTCTGTATCCTTGTTCACTATTGTAGAGCCATGAAAAGATAAATATGGTATCCCCTGGTTATAACCTGTAAATAGCCTGTAAAGAAAAGGCAGTTGCCAGTGCAAAACGTCTTCAAATCAAATAGATATTTCAGGACACCCGAGCTTCATTTCATGTAGAATGTGCTGGTTTTCAATGGCATACAAATGCACCTCCATCAACACAGTGGGAAACTAAAGTGCTGTTCTGCCCTGTGTACTGGCCTCTAGAGAAAAAGGAAACAGCTGGAAGGGACAGGTACACTTTAGCAGACCATCTGCTCCATCAAAAGGAGTTCTGCAAATATTGATCTGTATATATGTGTCCCTTGCCAAAACAAACCTCCACTGAAAATTCCATTTTCTTTAAAGCAAAAAAGCAGGTAAAGTTCAACTGGTGAGTCAGAGAGAAGTTTTACAAAAATTGTTTCACATCGTATTATAACTTTTTGTAAAACTCAGCTTAAGGGCCAAACTAGATAAGATGTTGGAGACCAATGATCAGTTCTCCCTTTAAAAAAATTATTCTCAAAAGCAGACAAGCAACCCAAGTTGGATAGGACCACAGTGATGGGCAAAATATTTTTGTTTGATTATTTCTACTCCTTCCCTTTGCCATTTTCTTTCCATAAATACTCCCCACCCCTGCCCCTGTAATTTGCCCTGAGAGAGGAAACATACAAGGAACCATACAGGGAACCATGAATTTCCCCCAGTATGCAAATTGCAACTTCAGAGCTGGGAGCAATTAACAATCCCCTCCTGCTGCACCACAATTCTGGGCCAATTCAGAATCACCTGTGATAGCTTTTTAAAGGAATTTACAGGAATCTCCTCCACTGTCCTGTCATCATGTCTAATTTTAGTTATTCAGATTCCTTTCTCATAACCTGCTAGTTTTCTGTTCAGCGTTGCCATCTATTGGCAGGAAACACAATTGTAGCCACCCTTCTATTCATCTGAATAGGTTATCTCTTCATTTGTACAAACCAATGGTTGCACAGACAGGGGCAACTACATTGGTTCCAGCAAAAATCCAGCAGAGCCACATATTAAATTAGTTTAATCCTCTGTATCTAGAGATTTTTAGTAAAAGATCCAAACCAACCCCAACAGAATAAGCAGTGCCTAATACCAAAATAAATTATCAATTTGAAAAAACAAATTAGTAGGCTCAATATAACAGAAGCACAAAATCATGCCAAGCATGAATGTCAAGGTATATTTTCATTTTTACCCCTGCATTGTTACATACTTTTTTTTTTATTCCACCCATTTTTGTTGTTGGTATTCCCAATTAATTTGCTTCATTTCATCTGTATGTTACACACCATAGATTTTACATGCCATCAATACCGAAAATAGTACTAAAATGTTAATCTTTACAGGGAAAAAATAATTGTGGGGAAACAGAAAGGGACATGAGAATAAAATCTCATGGATTTGATGTAAAGAAGAAGGAGAACCAAAACAAAGATTTTTGAGTTGAATCAGCAGTGATGAGAAATTCAATTACATCCCTAATGCCAAACATTAAAATATCTGCAGATCGCAACAAAACACTTCAAGAGGCATACATGCTTTGTTGATAATGTCATGCTGATGGGATTTCTTTCCCCTCATTAACTGCATGACAGTTTTTTAAACTATGTAATACTGAAACCAATGCATTTTATTCCAGAATGAAGACATATACACACTGGCTTACATCAAAATAACTGAAGGTGTTTGTGTACTTTTAAAATTTCTGTTACCATGAAGACTAAGAACCCCCCAAGAGGTAGTGTAAGTAGGAGGATTAATAGTGTAGCTAACAATGGCAGATAATAATGGCATATAACTGTTTCCAATTATAGCTTGGGGGGGAAATGTAAGTTCTCTGGGAAAATAACTTCTCTGGTGAAGTCTTCACTAATTGTTTTCCAGAGGAGATTGGTTAATTGTAAATTATGAAAGGTTTTAAGGTAGGCAATCCTGTCACTGCAGAATGTTGGATTATACCAGAAGTTTTAAAACTGCATTCTGTGAAAACTAGTGTTTCCAAGGAAGCTTATCAAGGTTTCCATGATCAGATTTAAAATGGTGGGCAGGCTGCCAAAAAAACCCACATGAGTTTACTTATCTCCTCCTGCTGCATAGGCCAGCAGAGGAATCTTGAAAATGTTGCCCTTTTGGTTTACATGGGTCAATAGCTGAGATCTATATATAACACCAGCTCCTTAGAACATACCCCCGATTCCTCTGAAAAACAGAGGTTTTGTGACAACAGTAGGGGTGCGCAGCCTGAACTAGGACCGATTAGGAAATATAGTACACTAGTGGTAGACCCGCAAGTACTCTTGGGGGACAGCTCATTTTCCTCTCCCCCACTATTCCTCTTTTCCTTTCCTGAAAGCCCCATGGCCTCTCGCCTTTTCCTGCTTCTTTCCCTCTTCCCAGCCAACCTACCTTTATCTGCCCTCCTGCCTTTAGCTTTTCATCTATCCCTTCTCCAGGCAGCCTGTACCCAGGAAAGCTACGACCCAGTTGTGTGGTGCTAGCTACTGGGCTAGGACCACTTGTGCAGTGGGGAACCCACAAGGACTAGTAGTGAGCACCTCATTTTTCTCTGACTCCCCTTCTCCATGCTATTTCCTCTTTCCTTCCACTTGCAGTCCCCATATCCTCAATCTTTCTTACTTACTTCTCTCCTTCCACCACCCACCAAGCTACTTTTTAATCTGTCTCCCGTTTTCAGCTATATTTATTATTTATTTACTTGATTCATGCAAGTTAAAATAGCCAGAGAGATCACAGGATTGGTAAATTAAAAATAAACAATAACAACCGTGATATAATTTTAAGAAGTCTATTCAAGTTTTCAAGTGTTTGATAAATACTAATACATTTCTGTGAAATCACATGGACATAAATAACCTTTACAATAAGAATAGTCCAATGACATAGTACACTTCTCTATTGCAGAAGTCTGCCTGGTCTTCTTCACCTCAAGTGTCATCCAGTGCAAATAAAGTGCAATAACCAATAAAATGTTATCTGTGTCTTTCTTATTCTTCTATTCAAATAGCACAATTGTGGAATCGTGACTTTTTGTGCTGCTGAACACAAGAATGAGAAAGATACATAGAACATTTTATTGGCTATTGCACTTTATTTGCACTGGATGACACTTGAGGTGAAGAGGACCAGGCAGTCTCCTGCAATAGAGAAGACTATTATGTCATTGGAGTATTCTTATTTTGAAGGATATTTATGTCCATGTGATTTCACAGAAATGTGAAATTTATCAAACTCTTGAAAAATTGAAAAGACTTTTCATAATTATATCGCAGTTGTTATTGTTGAATAGTACCAAGCAGCCAGTCGTGGGTGAGACATACAAGTAATATGGTATCAAGTTGCCCAATGGCTGCTGCCAGACCTAGCACCATTAAGTCCTCCTTCAAAGGCTACAACAGCCATGGAAAGGGCCCTGCCCTCTCCCCCTGCCTTTTACTGAGAAAAAACAAGGTTTGAACACTGGCGATACTATTGTAGTTTCCTAGCAACAGACACTGAGGCTGCAATCACACGCACCTTTAGATCCAACATAGGTGTGGATGCCTTACAGATCTAAAGGGAGCGATCAGACAGCAACATCTGGGAAGCGTCCTGCAGTTGTCAGTAACCCGTGCTGCTCCACTGCAGAAGCAGAGTTAAAAGACACCGGAGAAAGTCAGGCAGTAAACAGGTTCCGACAGGCCACGGATGGACTTCCCCTGTCTGATCACCCAAGCATGCTCTCGAGCCATTGGGATGGTCTATTGGGCCATCCCAGCTCGGTGCTGTTTTCCCCCCAAAAAAAACCTTCACAGTATGCACATCATCGCATACTCCATACTCTCAGTGCAGAGGTGCAATTCCTCATTTATGCATTGATGTGACACACATTGCATTGACAGCGTGACTAGGGATGAGCCGAACTGAACCATGAAGCAAAATTGGTCAGGAATTTTGCCCTGTTCATGGTTTGTGAACCGAAGTTTGTGATGGGTCTACTATCACAAATTTCCACAAACTCTTAAAGCAGTTCATGGTAATTAGTAGCGGTTCATGGATAAAGCAGAAAGCAGGGGCTTAAAGGGACTCCAAGTCCCTTTAAACCCCTGCTTTTTGTTCCCCACAAAAGCCACAAAAACAGCTGAGTGACAGTGACCTTCATGTTCGGAGACAATATTCCTCTAAATATCAGTTCTGGTAGGAACCAAGAAGGGAAGACCTTCATGCCCTTTTGATAAGCTTTCTTGGCTAGCCTCTCTGTAAAATAGGATGCTGAACTAGATAGAAAATTGGTCTGGTCCAGTATGGCTGCTCATGTTCTCATGAAACTTTATGGACCACCCCAAGTCCCCTTTGGGGAGAGGGTGCAGGGTATATATTAAATAAAATAATAAATAATGATGAAGAAACATTAAATAGGCTCTCTGTGCAGAAGAAACAACTAGTTCAGAACTCTGAGATCTCTCAATCTCTGCAGCATCATCTTAAAGCACAAAAAGACATGTTTCCCAAATCTCCTCCCTACCTGCTGTCAGCCCAGTAGCGAGAAGAAAACCCCACCCATTCACATATAAAGAAAATGACCGGGTAGGGTCTATTATTAAACAGTACTGGAGAATACAGTTCAGATGAGCTAAACCCTGCTTTGTCTCTCAGAAGGTTGAGGACCTCTAATGATGACTTCAGTTGATGGACAAGTTGCTATGGGAACAGGCCATCCTTTAGGTACCCTGATTCCAGGCTATTTAGGGTTATAAAGAAAATAAACAGCTTTTTGAACTGGGCCTAGAAGCAAATTAATACCCAGGGTCATTTTTTTTCAGACTGATGATATATGTTCCTTATATATCCTGAGTAGCAGTCAGAAGCCTCCTGACTACTTTTAAATCAGCTGTAGTTTCCAAACCATCTCCAAAAGCACACAAAAACTTCATTATAGTAATCTAATTTGAATGTGATTAGAATGTGGGTAACTGGCCAAATATCTCAAGGGCCATGTTATTGCAGGCCAACTCACATTGGTCATGAATGCTATGAGTCACAGAGGAGACCTGAGCCTCAGAGGTTCTCAGAATTTTAGAGTTTGTGGGAACCTTCGGAATTATGACACAGTGTAGTGGGTGCAACCACAAAATGGCTACCATAGGAGGCAGAGCCAACCACAAAATGGCTGCCAAAAGAGGTGGAGCCAACCACAAAATGTCAGGGAATGAGGTTGTTTACAGCTCTAATAGTAACTCTTCAACATTTCAGGCAGAAGCTCTGCTTAACAGGATGCCTTTTTAAATCAACATATTGTTTTAACACAGTTTACCTTTAGTGAAGATCCTTGTGCTTTGGTGATAACATCCGCTGCTGAAGCAATTGTTTAAAATCTGCACAGCCAATCAGATCTCCAGTGGCCAATCAGAAGCCCTGCTAGTCAAAGGTCCCATATGGCCCGCCCACCTTTAAAATTAAACACCTGGTGGATGCCAGGAAGATGTTGGTGGGCACCATGGTTGGGGATCCCTCTAGCTAAAGGTTTAACAGCACACACAGACAGAAAATGGGGGGTCTAATCTAGTACAGGTAGATTTCACACATCCTGGTTGATAACATGGTGGACAAACAGCATCTGAGATATGATATGATCATTATAACAGGCAAGAGATTGTTTTATTTTCAGATCAATCAGGCTTTGTGGTTCTGTGAATCAGAGGTGTACATTTAATTCAATGAACACCAGTCCAAAGGAAGCTTGCTAACAGTATAGAATAATAGTTATTATTGCAACACAATATAATAGGGATGCCAAATATAACAGGGATGCCTTTGGTTCATGAATATCACTTTTCTACAGGTAGAGCAGGGTTTTATATGTCTACACAGGCAAAACTGGTTATTTATGCATTAGAGCAGTCTTGTTTTCCATTATTACCAAAAAGCAATTTGTGATTATTAAAATTTATTCTTGCACCTAGAATCTTTATTAGCTGGTTAATGTTTGGCCTGAGGAATCTAAGATACAATACAATTAATATGGACCCAGCATAGAAAAGCAAATTTGTTTGTGGAATATGATACCCAAGGGTATGTACGTGTGTGGGGGGGTATTTTTGTTTTTTTTGGTATTAGCTACCTTCAAGAACACATTAAGTTAATACAATTTTGTGCATAGTGAGTTCATATCTAATATTTTCCCCTTACAAACAGAGATTTCAGTCACAGATCATATGCTTGCCATGCAATTATAACGCTATATCCATTTGGGGCTTTTTGATCACATTTTTTAAAAACCTGGTAGAACATTAATTAACGTCATCTAGCAGTTAAACCCAATTTTATTTTAGATGAAAGAAAATGTGGTGGTGGGGAGTTATCAATTAGGGACAACCAAATTGTGCTACTTTTCTTTAGTGCAACCATGGTATCCTAGCAACAGCTGTGCCTGCTGTTCCTTCTCCAGACGCTTTGCTGACTCACCAACTGATTCACTCAGACAGCAGCTTTATTTAGTTTCTGATTAGCATCACTGTGGTTGCTTGCGTGCAGCCTCAGTGCCTGCCCTAGGCCACACCTATATATAGCCTCTGCTTCTCCTAGCATGGTGCAGTGAGCTGTACAGTGGATGGTCCTTCCACAGGGTGAAACAGGGGTCTTTTTTTTTGCCCTTTTCCAGCCACAGTCTCTTCTGCGCCTGACCTGGGGGCAGTAATTAAGATGCAAACAACAAAAGAATGCAATCTATAAAGTAAACAGCCTGAAAGGAACTGTTTGCTTTTGCTTTTCTGACAAGAGCTTGAGGTCTGTTTTCCAATCAAAGAACACGGGCATTCCTCATGATCACCAATGGGACCAGCGATATCATGCCAAGCATAAAGAAATGCAATAGACGATCCTTTTCCAAAGTTCACAATGGAGGGGAAAATGAAACAGTGCATTCAGAGGCACTGTTTTTCATTCTTATAGTTTCCCCCATTAGTGCATTTTACAACTGAAACATTTTTCCAAAATGGAGAAAGACACATTATAATTAAAGACATGAGCCCTGGCATTATCTAGTTTCATACAACAGCTCAGGCTCTAGATTGAGATGCACATTCCAATCTCTACGCATCAAAAGATGTATCCAGCCAGTACAGTGGGAACCAGAGGAGCATGTACTGAAGTCAAGAATATATTCTAAAGGCACATGTTCATCAACATAGTCTGAGCAAATAGCTTCACAAGTGAGAAGAAAGCTCCAATTACTTCCAAATTTTACTTCTGAGTAAATACATTTAGTATTAAACCACAAAATTAGTTACAGTGGTAGAGATCATATGCCTTTTCCTGTATCCCTACTATCCACTATCAGTCCATCTTTATTAAAAATGGTCCTTGACCAGCAAAAAACATAACAGAATTAATATACTCAAAGGTTAAAAACACTTTAAAAATTAATTCCCACATATAAGTATGGTGTTTTAAAAATACAATCATAACAACATTTCTTCAGATAATATTATTAAAAGATTTAAATCTTAACTGACAAATTTTACAAGCTGCCACGAAGAACTTTGTGCTACCCACTGTAACCAGTGGGTTGTCATCTATTAACAACATTCTGGTTTACATTATTTCTGAACAACCAAGTAAGGGAAAAACAAGCTTGATACACATCTCCTGGCAAAAGGGGCAATGAAGTAATAAATGCTCTGTAGTTTCAATCCTCCCTGTTCTACAGGGGCATAGCCTATTTTCCATTGGAGCCTTTTTATATTGCTCCCCTAAAACTGCAAAACGGAGGGCTTGACATCTAGCATGTGAAAATGCCCTCCTGTGACTGGGTATCTTCAATCGGGAGAGGTAAGTGGCAGGTGAAACTACATATCCAGAATTGTCTGCTGACAAAAAATTTGGTATCCTCTCTAGGTCTTTCTACTGCTCAGTATCCATCATCCTCTGCTTCAAAATATATTTTGCCTATTCATGCCCTATTTCCAAGACAGAGTGAGGGGGGAAACCCAAACTCTCCAAGTTGTTTTTGGCTGCAGTCACACACTAAATAATCCACTTTCAATCCACTTTCAATGCACTTTTGAATAGGAGTTTGCCAGTTCACACAGTAAAATCCAGTTGGAAAGTGCACTGAAAGTGGATTGCAAATGGATTATATAGTGTGTATGATCACAGCCTTTGACTGACTTCAGCCATGTAGACTCATAGTGGTCATCAAGAATCAAGGGAGTTGGGGGGCAGAGCTTGGCGATCCGTAATGGCGGACGCATAGAGGACTGTCTCCTCCACTTCTCCTATCTTAAAACTACAAACAACCTTCTAAACCAACTCGACTCAACTAAAACAACAAATGGGAAAGTCAGGAGCTACAAGGGCGGCTAAAAACGCAGCAAACCCGCAACAGCTGACGAAATTTCTGGTCAAAGAAGTGGCTAAGAAATCTGCCGGCTGGGTGCCTGAATGGGACCTTAAAATGGCAGACGCCCCAGATCCCTCGATTGCTGAAGATGACGGCACTATCCCAATTTGAGTTTCTAATGACGATACAACAGTTAGAATCTACTATTGCTGACCAGATCCGTTTGGCTATTCAACCGCTCACAGATGAACTGAAATCCATCATCACTACTTTATCTGAAGTATCGCAAGCAGCAGAGTCGGCTCTAGAAGCTGTAATAACGGCTCAGGACGAAATTCAAAACCTACAACAGTCGGAAGACTGGGCCACAATGAAAATAATGATGCTAGAAAATAAGCTGCGGGAACCTAATTTAAAATTTCACAACCTACCTGAGGAAGCGGAAGGTGAGTCTGAATTAAAAACTTTTATCGCCTCTTGGCTATCCAAAATTTTAAACTTAGAAGATAATGTGGCCCCACTCATCGACAAAGCTTACCAAACAGGCTAGGCCTCTAGAAAAAATGCCAAATACCCGCGAGACATAATTGCAACCTTCCCCGATAGTCGCACAAGGGAAAAGATTTTGAAAAAATCAAGGGAAGATGGAGGCCTTCTATTCCAAAATGCAAAGGTCCTGGTACTATTAGATCTCTTGCAGGAAACATTACAGCATAGGCGACTACTACGACCAGTAACTCAAAAGCTGCTAGACAACAAAATACGATTCCGATGGTCTTCCCCTACCGAACTTCAAGTAGTTTACCAGGGCCAGCGTTTCACTGCAGATGACCTAGCTTCAGGCTCCAAACTTCTCTCGTCTCTGGGAATTGATTTCGACCTTCCCTCATCGCCATCTTTGCCGAAAGATCAGTCATCTCAGAACACTAATGGACCTGTACTTCCACGAAGATGGATTCGAGTCCATCGTTGAAGCTTTTTTCTTATGAACACTGAGGTTTGATGTTTTGCTAATTGCTTATCCTCCTGAATCTACTTAACAAACACCCACTTTATTACCCCGATTTATGGGGCTTAAGCCTTTTTGTTTGGATTTTGATATATTTGTTTGCTTTAATAGTAAAAATGAACATTTTGTTCAATGATTTTGAGTTACAGTTTTTTTATGGGTGCAGCTTTTTAGTTAAAATGAATATGGTGAAGTCAACCTATTATAGTGTATTTAACTTTTGATTATGCATTTCTTGTTTCTACTTTATAGATTCATCCAAAGGTGAAGTTAACCTATTTTAGTTATTGTATTTTAAAAGTTTCATGCTATTCTCTTTTTTATAAAAAGGTGAAGTTAACCTATATTAGTGTATTTAACTTATAGATTAGTATTTCATGTATCTCAGAACATTTGAAATTAGGTTTTATATTCCATATTCCATGTTTATTCTGGGCTTTGTTTCTTTTTTTAAAGATATATTTAAAGGTGGTTAACCTACTTCAGCCCATGTATATGAAGTTTTACGCATCTTTCTTATTTGATTTCTTACATTTTGATAGCCAAGTTTATAATTATTGGATAAAATGGTGAAGTCAACCTATTTTAATTTATTTAATTCTCAGGATTGTATTCTATGCATTTATTTCAAGAAATTATATTTAATGTAAGACAACTTTTGATATTAATGATCAGAACTTTACATATACAGACAAAATATACCCTTATCTTTTTTCCTTATTTAAAGATATAATTGTATTATGCACATTTTAAGGTGCATTTGATTTATGTCTTCCTATCTCTAATTTAATCTCATTAGTCTGTCTCATGGCTGTTTAAAATATATTGTAGCTATCTTGATTTAAATTTACTTTAAAGTTCATTAATATCATAACATTCATGTTTTACCTTATTATTAATAGAAATAATATATTTCTATATTTTATATAGCTATCACTTGTACCAACGAACCAATAATGGTCACCCCTATGCAAATCTATAATATATAAATTAATTATAAAAGAAGACTGCAGGGATTTTAAATTACAAACCTACCTTGGTATAATTTAAGATGCTATAATTATAATGAGTGGTATGGATAATTGTGATTATAGGTTGTTAGTGCATTACTTTATAAACCTGATGGGAGGGGTGGTTGGAAACAACCCTTTATCTCCCCCCCCCGATTTATTATTTTTAATGTTTTCCTTTTATTTCTCTTTTTAGTGAGCTAAGTTAATTTTAGCTCACAAGCTTATGCCCTGAATATATAGGGCTAGCTTGACTGTGAATCCCTTTTGTTAGAAGGGAATTATTGTTATAGAGTTAAACCATGTTGGTATTTGAATCCACGTGGTTGTTTTTGTGTTGTAAATTTTTTTGTACGAATCCACCTTACTCAACCAGTGACAAAAGTTTCCATCTCCCCACAACAAAAATATGCATGATAAAATCCTTTATTTTTATTTTAA
>NW_015161448.1:0-6254 GCF_001447785.1 Gekko japonicus
AGCCATAATTTTGCCTTTTGCCCATTTCTTTGCTACTAAGCGTTGTATGGTTATGACAGCCCTCCTTCCTCCTATTCAACCACACTAGACTTTCACACAGCAATGTAAACCAAACTTTTAAACACACACACACAAATAAACATGAAATCGCCACAGAGACCTTGTAGGGCCGGGCTATGTGTCATAAAATGTAATGCCACCCAGGTGGCAGAGATATAAACTTTATAAAGAACACAAACACAAGTAAAGATTTTTTAAACTTTAAATAAAACATGCTTAAAACACTAGCACTCTTGCAATATTTTGTTTAACAGTCTCTAATAACTGACACCTCTTACTCTGAAACGTTGCATCAAAATGTCTGTGCTGTAGCAATCTTGAGTATGCTGTTCGGGTGTGTATCTGTAAGCTGTAAACCTACTTCTGATTTATTGACATTCATTCATTACAGAAATCTCATTCTCAGTGTTCTGAGCCTAGTACCAGAGGAAAACATGAAATGGCTGGGCATTGCGAGCTTTTCTACATAAATTGCTTTGTATGCTGGGTCAAGAACATGAGAAGGTGTCCTGACACAGACAGAGGGCTATGTGTTTATCTACAAAACTACAGTCTTCCCCAGAGAAATAACTACAACTCCTATGAGGCAGTGCAAGAATAGAGAGACAGTAATGTATAGTGGTAAGTTTCAGCCAGCTATTTGGGAAGTCTAGTTTCAAAATCCCTTCCACAAAGGAAATGTGCTGGGTGAACTTGGTCTGGATACACACATTCAGCCTAATCCACCTGGCTTGTTGTTATTGCTAATCTAAATAGCTCATATTGCTTTCCTACTAAGAAAGACTGTATCATGAGGGCATGAATACAGTGATGAAGGGGACACAAACCAAGTTGCACCCAGGAGAACCCTGGCATAACAAGCCCAACAAAACGCACACAAAAGCTCATACCATGAATAAAACTTTGTTGGTCTTAAAGCTGCTTTGTATTCCTCCAGTGCAAAGTCAGAAGGGGGGGGGAGTTTTGCTTCAATTTTTCAACAATTTGCACTGCAAATAGTAAGAAGCCTGTTTTGTATGAATATTATTTTTAATTCACAGTTTTTTCTACTCCTTTCTCTTTCTCTCTCTGTCCACACACATACACACTTCACCTTCCTTTCTGCAGCCTGGAGGAGTAAAACTTTAGAGCTGGCAAATAACATCCTCTGCCAATGGCCATTGCAGGAAGTATGCAAAAGCAGACTACACAGCTCCCCCCCCAAAAAAAAAGCTCCGAGAGCAAATGGCTTTTGGGTACAGACTCTGAAACCCAACCCCCCACACACACTACAGGGAAGCTACAGCTTGACTCCTGATAAGACATAAAAGAGGGATTTCTCACCACCACTCAAGTAGGATATCGGAGGCTGGAAAGGAAAGAGCTGTGATGCCAGAGGCAAGAAGGAAGGAAATGTCACTGCACCTGAGCGGAGCAGGGCTTCTGAGAAGGGAGGGGCAGCTCAGAAGCCAGCCGGAACTGTGCTCCAGGCGGAGCATACTAGAGGGGAAACGCTCTAGACTTGGAGGATTAAATGCTAGAGTGGAAATTTCTGGCTGCCATTTTTTTCCCCCGGGCCCAAATTTTAAAAAAGCGGGTAAGGGGTTTGTAAATCGGGGGTTCCCCCTCCCCCAGCGGGGGCTTGGCGAGCCTAGCTGTGACTCACCTGGGTCCTGTTTGCGGTGCCATGGGGAGGGGTGAGAACAAGGGTGCCAATGGTGGGCTGGCTGGGCGAAGGGGTCAGGCTAACAGCAAGCACGGGAAGCTGGGGCCTGCTTGAACCAATGCTGGCCATATTAGGGGTTCCTGGGTGTCCTGGGGGGTGGGGGCACCCTGGCTGTGCACCACCCCCGCTCAGTATCTTCACAGTTGGAAAACTTGGGTCAGTTCCATGCTGCTCCTCTGCTCCATGCCATGTGGCCTCAGGGAGCAAGTGCAGCACAGCCAGGGCAACGAACAGAGGGTGAGACAGCTGGGAGGCATCCTGACTCTCACCGTTCCCATTTCCCCCTTCTGGCTGGCTGCCACAGCAGTAGCCAGGAGAAAAGGTTGGTCTTCCTTTTCTCGCTTGGACCTCACCTCACCTCAGGGCCGGAGAACCTGCTGGTGGTGAGAAAGGGAATCCAGGAGGTCGGAAACAGCTGATGTTGCTGCCAGGCTACCCAGTGCTGGGGAGAGGCCTGCTGCCTGTTTTCGTTTCTTAACTGGGACTGGGGCAGTGCTGTGGCTCCTGCTGTGGGAGGCCTTTTCTCCCCCCACCCTGGAGGGATCTCTCCCCTGGCAGCCACTCGCCCTAGTGTGCTGAGGGCTGTATGCCGGGGGTCTGCTCCTGCTGCAGCCTCCAGGTGCATCCATGTTTCGCTGCCAGTTGGGGGTGGGTGGACCCATCTGCTGCTTCACTGCTCTGTGCAGCTGTCAGGGGCCTGGCTGCCATTCCAGCCACCAAGCCACGTTCTTTGCCCCTTGCACAGTTCTTGTAAGCTGGTTGGGGCCCTCATGGCCCAACCTTACTCCATGTGGCTGCTTTGCTCTGTGCTTCAGCAGGGAAGCTGTAGCGTTGCTCCCAGTTGTATGGCTGCAGTGTTGCTCCCAGCCCTTGGCCCCTGACCTGAGGTGGTAGGGGGCCTCATGGCCCAATGTTGCTTGCACAGTGGCTGCTCTGAGTGCTTGCTGGGTGAGCCATGGAAGGGGCCCAATCCAGAGGAGGTACGTGGGGTCCCTCTTCGACTGCTCTCAATGATAGGGTTAGTTAGGAACAGGAGGTTTAGGGTAGGGATAGGAGGCAAGAATGTAGATGGTTAGGACATGGGGGGAAGTTAAGTAGTTAGGATGGTAGTTAAGGGGCTAGGTAGTTAGACGAGCGATGTGGCAGTGGCCTCTCATTGTGCTCTGGACCATGAGGCTCTTGGGGATGGGCTTTGGCTCATAGGGAGATCTCTGCTTGGCACTCTGTAGGTCCCATTCTTCTGTTTGCACTGCAAATCATGCATGCCCTGTGCAGCAGGAAGTATGCAATGGGAGCCACGGAATGAAACTTACTATATCTTGACTAGGGACTTCCTTTGGCAATTCCTATAGCAAAGTTTGAGGACATTGTTTTGTCAGTCTTTAGTAGGGTTGCCAAGTCAAAATTTCGCCGGAGCGGGGGACTCCCTGCTGGCGGCTGGAGGGCGGCTGGAGCGCGCACTCTCATCATGGCTCTCATCATGGGATCTCTCTCATCATGGGACCATACTTCAGATTTCAACCTGAAAACATCTCTAGCCAAAAACTGAGAGTCAGTTTGGTGGAGTGGTTAATAGTGGTGAACTCTAATCTGGAGAACTGAGTTTGATTCCCCCACTCCTCCTCCACGTGAAGCCAGCTGGGTGACCTTGAGTCAGTCACAGTTCCTCTCAGAGCTCTCTCAGCCCCACCTACCTCACGGGTGTCTGGGGAGAGGAAGGCGAGGTGATTGTACGCTGCTCCAAGACTCCTTCAGGTAGTGAAGGACAGGGCATAAAACCAACTCTTCTTCTCCTCCTCTCTGTGGTGCTATAGTAAGTCTTGTTTTATCTCTTACCTTCATAGATCACAAGCCTCTTAAATCCCGTGGAATGAACCTGGACTTCGGCAAACTTATTTGCTGAGAAAAAATGTATCTTACAACATGTTTTCTCATAAAGCCTCCTTTAAAAAAATATTTAAATTGTCTACCTCACCATTCGGTCTTGAATTTACTTCTTAAGTCTGAATTTTCACTGTGCTGGTAGCTGTGCTGTTTTCTTTTAATATTCTATTCCTCTGATAAAACACCCGAACATCCCTCTTCTTTTCTCATTGCAGATAAACATTAGCCTGCAGGCAACGAGACATTTCCCACAATAACTTTCAGATCTCCTCATTCGCAACCAATATGCTGAAGGATCTTTTCTGCTACACATACACTTGTTCAAATACATATCATTGCTCATCTGGTCCCATGAGATAGATACATTATGCATGGTCTTTAGATTCACTACATTGCAGAGCAAAGATGTGCAGCATGAAATCTTGAAGTTTTGGAAGCTTTAAAAAAAGATACTGGGCATGGCATATTACATAATGTCAAAGCTGGTACAAGACTTTAATGTATACATCACAACGTTCCAAGAATGAGCCATCTAATTCTTTAGATTGGCCACTCGGATAATAAATTGCGAACTAAGGGTGTGAAGGAGGGAGGGAGGGAGAAGGGTGACCACCAACCAATTTCACTTGGGGGGAAAATGGCCACAGACTTCTACTGAATAAAATCATGGAGGCACCAGCACTACATAGGGCACAGACAATCCCTTCACCCCAATCTGGTGTGGCACGTCCAGGAGTTTCACATAGTTGTAGATCACTGTGTGGTTCCCTTGCCCCCTGAGAGTTGGAGCTGGGCATCAGCCCCCAAGCTGGGCATAACACAGGACCCCTCCCCTCAAGACCACATATGGGGGTTCCCAGACCAAGGGAGGCAGGCACACCAGATCAACCTCCCCCAAATTGGATCTAGCCCAGTGCCTGAACTGCCAGCAAAGGCTGTGACTTAACCCACATACCAAACCACTGTGCTAAACCAAAGGATGGTAGGTGGGGTAAGCCAGGAGCTGACTGACCTCTGATACCCCAGCTAGGGCTCCCTAAATAAAGGAGAGGTGGACCTGAGTGAAAAAGACTCTGGCTTCCAGGTGCTCCTAGGAGCCCTGCCCCTCGCTCACAGGCCCAGACACCCAATTGGCTGTCTGAGGCAAGGCTAGAGCCTCTCACCTCAACCCTGGTCCCACTGAGAAGCTGAGGAGAAATCCCACCCTCTTCCCACTCCCCAGCCCTATCACTGCAAAAAAACAGTCCCAGGTAAGTCTTGGGTCATCACTTATCCAGTCATTTTAGTCTCAGAGGAATCGACCTGAAGAGCCTCACTAGAGGATTAGGTTGAATATTCTGTGCAAACATTCCTCCTAGGCAGATAACTTCTCACCTAGGAAACTCTGCTTTATTTATTTCATTTATAGCCCACTTTCCTCTCCAATAGGGACCCAAAGTGGCTTACAACATTCTCCCCTTTTCCATTTTATTGTCACAAGAACTCTTTAAGTTAGGTTAGGCTAAGCCTGTGGGACAGACCCAAGGTCACCCAGAATGCTTCCATAGCCGAATGGGGATCGCACAGATCTTAGTCCTCACTGTAACCACCTCACCGCACTGGCCCTTCTTGCTTGCAGCCATAGTTATAGCAAGCAGAGATGCTAGCACCAATGAGGTTTTTAAAGTTAGTTAATCATATGGATTTTAATCAAACACATATTCATGTTATTAAAACCTGCTTATTTATGTCAATAAAACTGAATGTAAGATATTGGGCAACAGAAAAATATCTTCATATGTGTCTTTCGCACCATGCCTTTCATTCCCTGATTACTCTTATGGAAATAAAGATTATTCTCTTATTCATATGTCTAATAGCTTCTCAAGGAGATGTCATACACAGATGTGTGTGGATTTCTATGGTTGCTTTTTAAAATAAAAATGTGTAACAGCCTGGGTAGGTTGTGAATTTAACAGAAGCAGTGATGGACAGAAGGTATTTAACCCATTCCTGGCAAGCCTTTATCCATTCATAACTACCCTTCTCAAGCTGTTTGTCTCCTTGTAGAGACAACAGTTGCTTCAGGAGTGTTTTTTTTAGTGGAGAAGTTGCCAACCAGGAAAGAACCAACCCTTTTCTGCCAGCCATTCCTCTGCTTCAATAGCAGCCTCAAAAGGGTGTTTTTCATTTGAAAGTTAAGAGAATCTGTAACACAGAGAGTCTGGCCATCTTCATACTTGGTTACAGGTTCCCAAGAACAAAATAGAAATATATGTCATGAGTTGTGAAGCACACATACCAAGTAAGTACTGGCTTGTGAGTTTGACTCAGGAAGCGTGGATTCCAATCCCCATTCAGGTTATGAACCTCACTTGCTGACCTTCTCTATTAGCTAGCATTACCAGCGGCCTGGTGGAGGTGGGGGTCCCCTGCCACCAGGCCCGACCCAGGCCCATAGCCCGTGTGGGGCCCTGGGGGCCGGATAAGTACTGGCTTGTGAGTTTGACTCAGGAAGCGTGGATTCCAATCCCCATTCAGGTTATGAACCTCACTTGCTGACCTTCTCTATTAGCTAGCATTACCAGCGGCCTGGTGGAGGTGGGGGTCCCCTGCCACCAGGCCC
>NW_015161448.1:9344-13733 GCF_001447785.1 Gekko japonicus
TGTGAAGGGGAAAATGGCCACAGAGAATTTGCAGCATCTGGATGGGTCTCCTTGGGAGGCTGCACTCTTTGTGCAATTAAGGTGTCTTTTCTGAGTTCATCTGGGCTGGCAGGACTGCCTAATAACATGGACCTTGCTGCTGGCCTCTATTATCCTTTTCCAAATTATGTCTGGTGTCCTATGGCTTTGGGTGTGTCATTTCTCTCTCAGAAGCTGCAGATAATATGCACATTTGAAGTGAATTCCATAGCGTTCTGTGGCATCTGCACCTACCATTGAAAAAGAGCCCAAGGAGATCTGGCATTTCCAATGTGCAATGTCTAAAGGAACCCTCTTCTTTGGCCCACTGGAGGTTGTTTCTCCATGCAGGCTTTTTTAGTAGTGTGTGTGCGTGTACACACCCAATCTGAGGCATCAAAAGTTGCTAAACTAATGGCAAGGTGAACCTCGGAGCTGGATTGCTGCTCACTGTGAGAGCAAGTGGTTGTGTTGTGTTCCACTGTAATCTACCTCTTGGCAGGCTCGATCATAGGCTCCCCCTCCCTCTCCCCCCTCGGCTCCTTCACACCTGATCGCTCACAGTTTTTTAACCTCCAGCTCACAGATTTTTGTCTTAGCTCAGGAAGGATGGCTCCAGAGCAAACTAATTTATACGGCAGCCAAATTGCTCTCTCACAACTTTAATGGCAGTAGCTCACAAAGTAGAAATTTTGCTCACAAAACTCCACAGCTTAGAGGGAACATTGGTGGTGGGCCCCCTGAGAAAAATATGGCCTCCCTGAGCAAAAAGTTGTTAGCTACGGGCCTGGCCCAACCCCTTTGCTGCTGCTCAGGGGGCAGCAGGGAAACTTACCAGGAGAAAGAGGAAGACCCAAGCCATGTTGCTAGTGTTGCAGAGGAAGTGACATCATCACACCAGTGACATCTGGGTGACACTGTGGTATCTGGGCAAAATCTCCATGGTTGATGCCATTTTTACCATAGAATTTTTGCCCAAATACCACAGCGTTGCAGTGACATCACAGTGTCATGTGCCAGATTGCATTGCACATGATACAATGAACATATATGTCTAAGAATAAAAACATAAGAGAAGCCATGTTGAATCAGGTCAGCGGCCCTTTCAGTCCAACACTCTGTGTCACACAGTGGCCAAATATCTAAATTAGTAGTGCTAGCTTAATCTCATGTGGGAGACTGCTCATATGACAAAGATTTTAAGAGGTTAGTATTAAAAATAAAGGGATTTTGAAAGAGAGAGCAGGATCAGAAGTGATTTTGAATAATATGATGCAAGTCTTTTACACAAAAGTATTCTTATGGCCTATCTTCCTTTGGATTTATCTCAAGATAATGCAAAGGTACCTTGTATAGTATTCCACACTGTTTTTTCTACCTTTTATTCTCATGGTTAACTTTAATTATGTTCTCGCTATGCTCATAAACTTAGAGAGGATTTTCTCTAAGCTCTTTCTTCTGTAGTCTATATTAAGACCTTTAAGCTCTAAAAATCCAAGTAAGTACAATGGATTTCATCACTTTAGCATGGGGAGGGTGTGAATCACCACTGTGCAGCTGAGCTTATGCATTTCATATTGGATATGATTTTTTTTCATTTTAATTGTGGGTTTTAAAAACTTCTGATGGATTCAGAACTTTTAACAACCACACCATACACTCAGATTTACAGTTTCAATACCATTTTTTTTAGGAGGCAGTGGATGCAAACAGCAAAGGCTTCATTTTAAATGCTGATGTCTTGTACTCCCAAACAAGAAAGAAAGGAAGACCAGGGTTCATACAACCATATACAACTTCACCAGGATGTGGAAACCGATTCAGCATAGTTTTTATACCAGTATACTACTTTTTTCATATAAGGGTTAAAAGAAACAGGTTCTGCTTGGGAGCAAAAGCTGGATTTATTTGTTCAGTTTTGTCTGACCAATCATGAACAGGGAGGAGGAGAATATGTAAATGTTTGGTTCTTTGGGGTTTCTTGTACAGCCAGTAAATCCATTTCTTCTGATCTGATTTCTTTGGTAAAGTTCCTGATTTTGTTGGAGGTTATTGCAGCTGTTTGCTTTTAAAATGTTTAATACCTGTTTATACAACAGGCATGTGTGTGGGTATGTCTAGAAATCACCTGCTTTTCCATATAGAACATAGCAGTGCTATATGTATTTGTTTCTCTTTTCATTGATATGTACTGAAGTCTTACAGCTTTTAAAATATTTGCTTTAGTTACAATATACAAGTGGAGCACGTGTAACCCTGAGATCACTAGGAGGGAGGGAGGCTAAATAGTTGGGGTATTCTGTATTAGGGGGGAAAGGTGGAATCTTCCCAGAGTGAATGAAG
Source organism: Gekko japonicus (assembly GCF_001447785.1). Classification (NCBI taxonomy): domain Eukaryota; kingdom Metazoa; phylum Chordata; class Lepidosauria; order Squamata; family Gekkonidae; genus Gekko; species Gekko japonicus. Next base: position 11,706 of record NW_015161448.1, read on the forward strand.
GGCCTGAAGCTGCAGGTAGCTTATCGCAGAAGAACTCTAGCTACACATTAATATTCTAGGTATGAGAATTTCTTATACTGATTACTGGAAGGGGAGATTATGTTTATATTAATTGACTGTTAGTCTATATTTTTGTGGTTGTTGTAAATGTTTGCAGTGGATGTTATATGTATCTTCCCTGAGTTATTGGAGGGCCTGAAACCTCACAAGGACTCTTTTCTATAAAGCTACATATTAATATTCTTCGGCTACCAGAAACTCCTGAAAAGAACAGATGACACCCCCAAACAGAGCAGAGTGGCAAGTCAATGCATCTTTAAGGGACTGGCTAGACAGAAGTCAGGAAAGACTGGTCTACTCGAATGCAACAGGCCTTAACTGTTAGATGTCAGTTATTGTTATATGTTCTATATTCTATCTCTTATGAAAACAGAGAGAAGATGTTTGAAGTTTGTTTACAGTTATTTTCATAAATGTAAGTGTCACAAGGTGGGATCACACTGTCAAAGATGTGAACTCCCTAAGTTTTTTAGTTGAAATTTTTTTTTCTTTGATATCCCTCCTTGAATGAAATAGAAGTTATACACAGGTAGCGGCAAAGAGGCACTCCTACAGGGGAAGTTCTATCTCCCCCAACATCAGACGCCAGGGGAGGTTAAGAGAGAAATCCTCCATCCCGAGAAACTTCAGCAGTTTCTGTCTTCTCTGCTCTTGCTCTCTCTCTTTCTGTTTCCCCCTCACTCAAAGCCATCTCTTTCTCTACTCAGGCATACATCTCTGGTCACCCCCACCTGGGACCCGGTTTCTGCACAGGAAATTGAACATCTAATTAACAACTTGAAAAAGGCAAAGCTCCAGGCAGTGATTTTATCACTGTGGAAGCTTTAAAGGCCAATCTTAATTGGTGGGCCCCAATTTTGGCCAATCTTTTCACTTATATAGATCAATCTGGCCAAATTCCAGCTGAATGGGGTCTCTCCATAATAATCCCCATATATAAGAAAGGCAATAGATCTGACCCGAACAACTACAGACCAATTAGTCTGTTAAACATTATATGTAAGCTATATTCACAATATCTTTGCCTTAAATTGTGCGCTTGGATGGCAACTGAACATATTCTCAACATTGAGCAAGCGGGTTTTAGCCACGGTCGTTCAACCCTAGATCACTGTCTGGTGTTGGACTATTTAATATTTAAATACACACAACATCAAAAAGGAACCCTTTTTGCTGCCTTCGTTGATATGAAGGCAGCTTTTGATTCCATTGACCGTGTGACATTATGGTCAAAATTGAATTCTACCACCATAGACAAAAGGCTTCTCCATTTGTTAATAAACCTCCATAGCAATAACACTCTTCAGGTAAAATATTCCTCAGACGGTAGACTATCCAAACCTATTCAGCTGAGGAGGGGTGTTAGACAGGGCTGTCCGTTAGCCCCATTTTTGTTTAATTTCTATGTGAACTCTCTTATATCCGATCTGCGTAACATCGATGTTCACGCACCCAAACTCAACTTCGAATATAAGGTACCTGTTCTTATGTATGCAGATGACACAGTTCTTTTATCTCTGACCAGAATAGGTCTAAAGCGAGCACTTACATCCCTCTCTAGCCACTGTCAGGAAAATTTGCTTTCAATTAATTTCTCCAAAACAAAAATAATGTGTTTTAATCAGAGGCAAAAAAAATACACCTGGAAAGTAAATGGGAATGATGTCGAGCAAGTTAAGTTCTTTAAATACTTAGGGGTTACATTTGCATATAATGGTAACCCTGCAGCTCACATCAAATCAGTGGCTATTTCGGCGGAAAGAACTGCTTCTGCTATACTAAGATTTTTCAGAAAGGATGGTGCACACTTCATTCCAGCTGCCTTGAAACTCTTTTCTGCTAAAGTTTTAGCTCAAATGAGATATGGGACACAAATTATGCGATTTACAAATCTTCAGGCGTTAGAACTAGTCCAATCAAAATTCCTGAGATCTTTATTTAATACTCCAAGATGTACTTCCAACGTCA
>NW_015161448.1:14109-23934 GCF_001447785.1 Gekko japonicus
ATGTTATGTTATGTTATGTTATGTTATGTTATGTTATGTTATGTTATGTTATGTTATGTTATGTTATGTTATGTTATGTTATGTTATGTTATGTTATGTTATGTTATGTTATGTTATGTTATGTTATGTTATGTTATGTTATGTTATGTTATGTTATGTTATGTTATGTTATGTTATGTTATGTTATGTTATCATCTTATCTTATCTTATCTTATCTTATCTTATCTTATCTTATCTTATCTTATCTTATCTTATCTTATCTTATCTTATCTTATCTTATCTTATCTTATCTTATCCCTGGTCACTTGGCTGTGGTGGCACACCTTCTCCAACCATGCATGGATACTTAACAGAGCTAAATGAGGACTATCTTCTAAGCACTCATGGATAAACCCTCAGCTAAAGGTATTGCGACAAGTTTGAGAAAAGAATAGTCAGCTAGCATCCAAAGCATCATATAAAAACAAGTAAAGGGAATGCTAGAATTGACACTAAAAATCATGACATAGTTAATGTTACTTTTAGAACCAGGCCCTGAACACTAACTGTCTATTTTTAAGGTTCATCTTAGATCAAATTTTCATTCTGTGATTGGGAAATGGGCACCTGTGTTTTCATTCCATATACAGAAAAAACCCTTTCTGCACTGACAGCTTGCTCTAGAGAACCTGAGTCAAGCCTTAAGGGCTGACTTCACAGTTGCAGAATTCCCTTTGCACTGCCCCCCCCACACACACCGGTTTATTTATTTGTGTATTCTGTATGCATTCTGAATCTACAAGCAAAACCCACATTTGTTGAGCTAACTGCAACTGCTTTGTCTAAGATGAAGAGAAAGGCAAACATCTTTCAAAACTTTTAACTTTTAGCCTCCCTGATTCTACAAAAAGAAAGGGAAGGGAGGGGAAAATCCAGGCCCCCACATGCAAGACTCACACATTTGGGAGCAGGGAATCCCCTAATCCTTTATATTTACTGATTCCTTCTTATAGTCTCTCTGGCTTTTTTAATATTTGCCTGAGCAGGAGGACACATCCTCTTTTGTATTTGGAGAAGGAGGGAAAGAAAACAGAATTTTTATTTATTATTTATTTAATTGTATTTATACCCCGCCCTCCCCGCGAACGAGCTCAGGGCGGCTCAGGGCGAACAGGCTCAGAATGGGGAGGAAGCATCAACCTAAAGAAAGAGAGGCAGAAACAGGGAAGGGGAGTGGGCAGTACTTAAATACATGTAGAAACAATTCTACTTTAGAAAGGATTGGCGATTTGAAAGTAGATGAGAACAAAGAACTGTAGCAAAAGGAGTTTTGGTAGCTGCGGGGCAACTGTCCTGGAAGCAGTCTGAATGCAGATTCCTGTAAAACAAATGCAGAAACAAGAAAAAGCCCCAACACAAACTAGAAATGAAAGCAGGAACAGAAGAATAGGAAGCGCTCAGAAACCGAGGCAAAATATGGGTGCAGAAAGGGACCTGGATAGCCCAGGTTATCCCGATCTTGTGAGATCTTGGGAGCTAAGGAGGGTTGACCCTGGGCAGTATTTGGACAAGAGGCCTTCAAGAAAGTCCAGGATTGCTATGTAGAGGGTGGCAATGCCAAAGCACCTCTGAACATCTCTTGCCTTGAAAACCCTGTAGGGTCACTATAAGTCAGCTGTGACTTGATGGCACTTTCTACCATCATACAGAACCCACAAAAGAAACATGGCATTTCAAACCAAAGTAGCCACGAGATTCAGGTACATTTTATATTATTTACAGTATACCTTGCCTGAAGGCAGTTGGGGTTTGTCTTCTCTTTTCATTGTTTGCTATTGAATTTGTTCATTGGGGAGCGGTGGCACAGAGGATTAATCCTCTGGTTACAGTAACATCTGAACTGAACAGAACTGCTGTCAGTTCTAGCCTGCGCTGGTGTGAGCTACCAGCCTTGTCCCAGCTCGCCGTCCACCCAGTGGTTCAAAAGCTTAGGCGAGTAGATAAAATGGGTACCACTCCTTAGAGAGGGTGGGCACACTTCACCCCTCCGGTGGGGGAGGTGTTAGCCGGCGAAATGGAATGTCCAGCTCGGAAGCCTGGAAAAGATCTCTTCGGCATTAAGAAGCCTGCAATGGGCCAATCCGGCCAGGCGGTGGCAGTGGGGCACTGCGACTCAAAAAGCAGTCCTGGAAAATCTGATGTGAGTGATTGCCATCTGGAACACGTCTGAGCCTACAGCTGAACAAAAAATCCCCGTTGGCTGCAAACGTGTGCAACTTAAAAGATTTATATGTTGTCCTCCCTTACCCCCTATGAATCATTGTTAGTCCCTCGTCAATGTGTAACTGTAAATCACTCAGAGCCAGCAGCTCTGCAGGATTGAGCGATTAATAAATTGAAATATATTATTATTATTATTATTATTATTATTATTATTTATATATATATATATATATATATATATCCATCCCTGAAGCATGAGGTTATGTCCCTGCTTTTCGAAGCAAGGTTGTCCACAAGACTGGCCCTTGTCATTCCACCCCATCTCAAAGTAATCACTATGTATAGATGTGCTGTCAAGTTGCAGCTGACTTATGGCAACTCCAGAAAGCGGCTTTCAAGGCCAGTGAAAAGCAGAGGTGGTCCACCATTGCCTTTCTCTGCACAGCCTTCCTTTGTGGTCCAAGTATTGACCTTGCAAAGCTTCCAAGGTCTGACAAGATCAGGCTATACTTTTCCACCCTCCCTCCCAGAATCATCAATACAGTGTAAAAAATACAAAAACTAAAGAGGACACTAAGATGGGTGCTTTCACACATGCAAAATAATGCCATTTCAATCCACATTAACAATTCTTTGCAAGTGGATTTTGCCATTTCACACAGCAAAATCCAGTTGCAAAGTGGGTTGAAAGTATTTTCTTTAGTGTGTGTGAAAGTGTCCTTTACCAAATGCTTAGAGGAAAGAATGGACAGCTATTTGAAGGGAGAGGCAAATTTTAATATAGAGACTATACTTGTGTCTGTAGAGGAAAACAGATAGGGGAAAGTAAATCTTGCCTGGCAGAAGAAACCCCTCATACCTGCTCCTGTCTGAAGGTTTGTTTTTAAGCAACATTATTTTTGAACTCAGAAGCTAGCCTTAAAAGGAAAAGTGATGGATGAAGACACATAAACAAAAATGCCAGAGACCTCTTGGAATGCTTCCCTGTGGCATTCCCTGTACATGTGTTGAACTTCCTGAACACAGTTCATTGCAGGGGGCACTTCCTTACACAACTGCAAACTCAAAGATAGACTTAGCATCAAGAACAGGTTTTGCTGACAGCAGTTGTGTATCTAATAAACAGATTCCCCCCCCTTGATGTTTATGTCCCATGGCTTGTTTTTAATGGTGTTTGTTTTACATTAGTTTTGTTATTTTATTTTAATTGTATGCCACCTTGAGTAGGACCTAGAAGAAGTGGCATAGAAATATCCTAAATAAAACCAATCCATCAATAATATTGAAGTTTTAAGTATTTGTGTCACCATAGGTGCCTATTAGAACTTTACTGTTAAGATAGGCTTTTGATTCCATAGTTCTGTCAAGGTATGATCCTGTGTTTAACTGACAAGAGAGAACTAATGATGACCAGCTAGAGCAGGGATCCCCAACCTTTTTGAGCCTGTGGGAAGCTTTGGAATTCTGTCACAGCATGGTGGGCACAACCACAACATGGCAACTTACCATCAGCCATACAGTGAAGATCATTGTGCTGTGGTAGCAGCTGCTGTTGAAGCAAGGTTTTTAACACTCTGCACAGCCATCGCCAACGGCCAGTCAGAAGACTTGCTGGGCAAAAGCCCCACCTGGCCCAATCCTCCTTCTGAACACACTTGGCAGGCCCCGAGGCACCCATGGGCACCATACTGGGGACCCAAGAGCTAGAGGAGTGTTTGGCTGCATTGTTAAAGTGAGCTGCACCCAGGGGGAATTAGTTATCCATTTGCTTAAAATAGTTTCCTCTTGCCCTGTCTCCTTGGACTCATGATAGCTGACAAAGCCCCAGGTTATGAGCACGTAACACACAATTAAATAACCCATCAACAGGATAAAAACAGCATGGCCAGATCTGCGCAACCGTTACCCTCCACCAGCCACTCTTTAAATTAAAACAGTAGTCCTACTTTCTGCCTTCCCCCACAGACCTATTGCTGTTGCTGCACACAGCTTGGAAGCCAATCATAATGAACAAACACTGAGCAAATCAGTCAGTCACTCACCAGTGATTATAAGTGAACATTTTATTTAAAAAACAAAGGCCTGCCTCTTGGTTTTTGTTAAGTTTGTGATATCCATGCTTAATATCAATGCTTATTTTGTGCACAGCCTTATGGGAGGCATTGTTCTGCCCCTCGTGTCATTTAATTAGCTGACCTGACCATCCATGGCCCTGCATACGATCACTTCGTTTACATGGAGATGCAAAAGCTCCCACAAGGAAAGGAAAGGAGACAAAACTCCACCACCACGGATACTGCACAGCTGCAAAGCTGTTTAACAGTTCTGGCAGGGGAGCAGAACAGGTGTTTGGTTCACAGTGAGGATGGCTGTGAAACGCATATTCACCATGAAGTTTGTGGCCCCCCTATTCACATAGCACGCTGTTGAAATCAATCAAGAAGGCAAACTTGAAGCTATACATTATTAGAAGGTATATTTATAGAAATAGAACTTTCTATTATGCTCACTCATGTAAGATAAGGACATTTCAATGTTCAAGGCACATTAATCGTATTCGTGTTGAACCGACTGCTTCACTTCATCTCTATTATGGTCCTCCTAGGGTCTTGGCAATACAGAGAAAGCTGTTCCCTGATACAGGTGTTGAGTTCTTCATTCTAACTGTAGCATAGAATTACAGTCTCTTATAAAAACAGAGAGTCTTTTGGCACCTTTAAGACTAACAGATTTATTGCCGCATAAGCTTTGGTAGATACAAGAAGCTTTATCAGATACAAGAACTGAGTCAGGCCTCTTGCATTTCATGACCTTAGGGCCCTACTGTTTCCCATTTTCCAACCACTGTAGCCGAGTAAACATATATCTGCCAACTCAGGATAACATTTCATAAATGTGACAAAGTGGACTCCAGTCCATGAAAATATATACCAAAATAAATCTGCTTGTCTTCAAGGTGCTATAAGATCCTTTCTCTTGCTACTATAGACTAAGGGTCACTCTTCTAGAATTATTCTCTGACTAGCAGTAAAGCCCGTTGTGGAAATAAATACAACGGGATCTAGAAAGAGGCTCTGGGGGAGTGCTCTGGCTTTGGGCAAACAGTGTCATTTTGCAGTGGTGACCTCAGCAGGGTATAATGACAGAGTCCACTGTTTTCTCCAGAGGAACTGATCTCTGCTCCCTGAAGAGTAGTTGTAATTTTGAGTGATCTGTAGCCCTCACCTGGAGATTGGCAACAATTGTTACCCAGGATGAAATGTCTGGTTTGGAGGGTGGAGTCTATGGCATTCTACCTGTCTGAGGCCCCACCCCTCCGCAAACCCCACCCTCTCCAGGCTCCACCCCTCAAATCCCCAGGAATTTGCCAGCCTGGAGTTGGCAACCCCATCTCCTTCCCAGCTAACCATCAACCTACCATTATCTGCCCCTTTGACTTCAGCTGACTTCTGCCCTCCCTTCTGCAGAGCAATTGTAATTTTGAGCAGTCTCCAGCCCTCACCTGGAGATTGGCAACAATGGTTCCCCATGAGGGACTGAGTGGTTTGGAGGGTGGAGTCTATGGCATTGTACCTGTCTGAGGTCCCACCCCTCCTCAAACCTCACCCTCTTCAGGCTCCATCCCTCAAATCTCCAGGAATTTCCCATCGGGAGTTGGCAACCCTATCAGGATTGGCCCCAATATGTTTTCTCCCAAAGGCCAAAGTAGGTGACTGGACCAAACTAAGTTGCCTACCATCAGGCACTGAGGGGAAAGTAGGGTTGCCAGCTATAAGGAGGGAAATATCTGGAGTTTTGGGGGGTGGATTCTGTAGAGGGCAGCATGGGGGGGGCATTCCAACTGCCTTGCGGGGAGGGGGGTGAGTTTGAGGTGTGGAATGCAGTGAAGTCCAATCAGCTTCCATATGCAAAAGACCTTGAAGGTTCCATATGCAACTGACATTCCAACTGCCTTGCGGGGAGGGGGGTGAGTTTGAGGTGTGGAATGCAGTGAAGTCCAATCAGCTTCCATATGCAAAAGACCTTGAAGGTTCCATATGCAACTGACATTCCAACTGCCTTGCGGGGAGGGGGGTGAGTTTGAGGTGTGGAATGCAGTGAAGTCCAATCAGCTTCCATATGCAAAAGACCTTGAAGGTTCCATATGCAACTGACATTCCAACTGCCTTGCGGGGAGGGGGGTGAGTTTGAGGTGTGGAATGCAGTGAAGTCCAATCAGCTTCCATATGCAAAAGACCTTGAAGGTTCCATATGCAACTGACATTCCAACTGCCTTGCGGGGAGGGGGGTGAGTTTGAGGTGTGGAATGCAGTGAAGTCCAATCAGCTTCCATATGCAAAAGACCTTGAAGGTTCCATATGCAACTGACATTCCAACTGCCTTGCGGGGAGGGGGGTGAGTTTGAGGTGTGGAATGCAGTGAAGTCCAATCAGCTTCCATATGCAAAAGACCTTGAAGGTTCCATATGCAACTGACATTCCAACTGCCTTGCGGGGAGGGGGGTGAGTTTGAGGTGTGGAATGCAGTGAAGTCCAATCAGCTTCCATATGCAAAAGACCTTGAAGGTTCCATATGCAACTGACATTCCAACTGCCTTGCGGGGAGGGGGGTGAGTTTGAGGTGTGGAATGCAGTGAAGTCCAATCAGCTTCCATATGCAAAAGACCTTGAAACACTGGGCGGGACTGCACAAAGCAGCCAGTCAACCCAGCCAGCGTCTTCTGACAGTTCAAGCGTCCATACACTAAAGGAGTGCATTTTAGAACTTTGGCACCCACTATTCAATTATATATAAGGAGAGATATAGATCTGTCTCCTGCCCCACCATGATGAAGTTATTACACAAAGCCTCTGTTAGCTTTGCCCTCATACATAGCTACTAGGGTATAGCTAGAGGGCAAATGACATCGGGATCTCATTGAAAAAAAGCAGGTCTAGATCAGGTCAAAGACTGGATGGAAGACCACCTAGGCATCCTCCATAAACTGCTTTAAGTTCCGTGAAGGTAAGATACACCTGCCATAAATAAACACTCCTTGTGCTGTTGAGCCACCACCAGCTGCTATCTTTGTATCTATCACTTTCATAAGCAGCCAATACTTACTTTTACATTCAGCTGTCAGCACTCTGTGAACAAGAGTGAGCGATTGCTCAACACTTCCTTCCTGACTTATCAGTTATTAATGTTCTTCTACTCCCAGACAAGTCTAATCAATATGATATATTATACACACAAATGCCCTAAACATGGGGGACTGTTGGATTTCTGGCTGAATTCAAACTGTCACTTTTGTTCTAAAAAACCCCAGGAATTAATGCAGGTTGTATCCGTCTCTTGATCAGTCCAAAGAAAGGACTAGCTTCTGAGCTGCTTGAACTGATACCTGGGGATTTCTAGTGTTACACAAACCCATTGGAACCCATGAGGTTTTTATTTTATTTTTTAAAAAGACAGCTTTACAAGGCCTTGTGGGAAATAACATTTTCAGTTGCATAAGAGAATACTTATGACTGTAGCAAAAATGTTGTATGGTCCATACATGTCAGGGATGTACATCAGTTGAGAAAATTCTAAATGACAACAATAATTATCAAATGCCTTTTTTGTCTTTCTGGCCATGGGTGCTTCTATAGAGAGGAATGGGAGAGGGGAGGGTCTCGATCAGTGTGAAGTCTCCTTAAAGTACCAGGATCCTATGTATTGAGATGTTACATGAGCTCCTCCCAAAGTGGTAGAGTCATGACTCAGTGGTAGAGCATCTATTTGGCATGAAGAAGGCCCTAGGTTCAATTCCTGGAATTTCCAGTAAGGATCAGGCTGTAGGTGGCATGAAGGACCTCAGCCTGAACCCCTGGAGATCTTTTGCCAGTCTGAGTGGACAGTATTGACCTCGAGGACCAATGGTCTGATTCAGTATAAAGCAGCTTCATGTGTTCATGTGCTTACCCACTCGGAGGGAACTTATTAAGAATGTGCATAAATAAATAAATAATTGGTTATTTTTTTAAATGGGCTTGTTCTTTTGTAGAAGTCATATCCTCTGATTTAGCGTTCTCCTAGATTTTATATGGACTCACTTGTTTTTATTTGGCTTTTTTATGAAGTATCTCAGAATACAGTCTTCAAACAATTTATTCCTTAGTAGTCCCAATTGTGTCCCTTTTTGATTTTTCAGTTAATCTTGGGATGAGGTTTTTATCCAAGATGTCTGATCTTATATACAACAAACTACAACTGTGACTGGAAGCTCTTAGCAAACCACAGATAAAATATTAAGTGGCTGCCCACATTTGTCTACTATACCCTTTCAAATTTTATCCAAGACATAAAAAGAGTCCTGTGGCACCTTGAAGAGGAACATATTTATTATAGCACAATCATCTGTGCTCCGATTTGGATAGCCCAGGCTAGCCCAATCTTATCAGATCTCAGAGGCTACAAAGGGTTAGTCCTGGCTAGTATTTGGATGGGAGGCCCCCAAGGAATGCCAGAGTTTTGACACAGAGGCAGGCAATGGCAAATGACCTCTGAATGCCTCTTGCCTTGAAAACCCTACAGGGTCACCATAAGTAGGCTGTGACTTGATGGCACTTTCCACCACCAATTCTGCATAGACTATAGTCTTCTAAGTTGCCAACTGTATGGTTAAAAGCCAATGATATACCAGAGGTACACTATGTGAAGTTCAGTGTATACTTGAAAACAAACTAATCATTTGTAACTGCAGCAATAGATGACAACATAATATTTTGGCTACCCTAGGTTAATTTAACATCTATTATGTGAAAGGACCCCAGAATCCCCGTGGAGCTTCCTGATAAATTTTAATTCAGTATTTTCATGTTGGATTCTCTTTCTGATGTTCTTTGGCTGCAGAACATTGACTTTTGGGTCAGCAAGAGAGTGTTATGAAAGATCAAAATATTCTTTTCATTTATCGTTTCATGTACAAACTAAACTGTTTGTCCGATATAGACAGGAGAAAGGCATGTGGCTGCATATAATACATTGGATTTGCTGCAGGATCTGGTCCCTTGCCTTGTGTCTATATTAGATGGTCTGTTGTTATTGATCAGTATTATTATTATTTTTGAGCCTCCGGAGGGGATTTTTTATTATTATTATTATTTTATCATTACAAAAAACTACAACAGAAAAAAGAGGGAGGAGGAATTACATATACGGGATAAAGTAAAGAACCCACTACTGACTAAAACCCCAAGAGAGGAGATCCTCCAACTAGCTTATATACATTGAGTCTTCTCGTCATTGATCCCTTTATAAACTGAGTCAAACATTTATAGCACTTTTTTTTAAGTTAAGATTTAACTGTCTAGCAACAGTACCCCCAATCATCCCATAACAAAAGTCTCAAAGGCACAATTCAGAATCCTTCAGCCTTTACTTCTCCTTTCCCCTTCTCTTCCGCAGCTTGTAAGGACTTTTGGGGGCTACCGCCCCTTGCTCAGACAGCGAGTCCTCTCCGGAAGAACCCGTGTCTAGCTCGCCGCTGGACTTGCTGTCCTCTTCTTTTTTCCCATCCTCTGGCCCTCCCAGCTGAACCCTTAGGAATTCTTGAGCTTTCAAAACAGAGTCAATCTTTTCTTTTTTATCTTTGATCTT
>NW_015161448.1:24120-24560 GCF_001447785.1 Gekko japonicus
TTGGACTCACTTTGGTAAGTACTTCTAGGCAGTTTCCCTCACGTTTTCTTCCGCTCCCCCCCTCAATCATTCAAAGGTTTGTGTGCATGGGAGGCGTCCCTCCCCACGTTCGCTTTTTTCCCGTTCGGTGGGGTGGGGAGCTATCTTTTCCCCTTTAAACGCTTCGAAATTGACTCACGTTCATAATCGGTCATTGGACCTCACTTTCATTTCGTTTCTGCCGTGTGATCTCCTGCGCTTTTCCCAGTCAGCGTCACTAAGTCCATACGGTCTCTCAGCACGGAGAACCGTTGGAACAGAGAGGCACCTCAATTCTCCGGCATTCCGCCATTGAAGAGGCGACAACTTTGAAATTCCATGGCCAGGGTCCCTTCGCCGGGCCCCGGGGGGGGGTTGCGAGCCTGCACACCCCCTTCTTCGGCTGGAGCGCAGCTTCCTCC
>NW_015161448.1:25102-26545 GCF_001447785.1 Gekko japonicus
GGGCAGGATTTGGGGGTGGGGAGGGACCTCAGCAGGGTATAATGCTATAGAATCCACTGCCCAAAGCAGCCATTGTCTCCAGGAGAACTGATCTTGATCATCTGGACATCAGTTTTAATAGCTGGAGATCAAGTGCCGCCTGGGCTATGCAGTCACATATTTGGGGCTATGCAGTCACAGCTAAGGTAGAAAAGCACCTGCCATGTTTTCTGGGTTCCAAGGGTCTGGAAAGTGGTTCCATAGCCAATTATGCGGTTGCCAACTCTGGGTTGGGAAATAGATTTGAGGGGTAGAGCCTGGGGAGGGCAAGGTTTGGGGTGGGGAGGGACCTCAGCAGGGTATAATGCCATAGAATCTACTGCCAAAAGCAGCCATTGTCTCCAAGAGAATTGATCTCTTAATAGCTGAAGCCCTGACTGCTACGTCACATTGGCTGACATACAGGGGCCATCTCAGCAGGATATAAGCACACAGAGTCCACCATTTTCTCCAGGGGAACTGATCTCTGCCATCTGGAAAGCAGTTGTAATTCTGAGTGATCTTTAGCCCTCACCTGGAGATTAGCAACCATGGTTTCCCCCAACAGACACTAAGAGGAAATTTATTTTACCTCAGAACATCAACAGCAAACTGTTTAGAATGTTAGAGGGAAAGGCCAGTGAGGCTGCATATGCAAACGACCTCTGTGTTCCGAGGCAGAGGCCAATGAGGCTGCATATGCAAATAAACTCTGTGTTCTGAGGCAAAGGTGAATCAGGCCACATATGCAAATGACCTCTGTGTTCTGACCCGCTGTGGGGGGGGGAGAGAGAGGACTAGAATGTTGGAGGCAGGACTCAGGCAAAGAAGCCAGTGGATAGGGAGACCCTCTGAATGACAGATCAGAGAGCGAACTAATTTTGGAGCGTGTTGAAATGTTCAGGGGAGTCCATGACCAAAATAGAATTATATATACTGGAGGATGAGGACGCTGTGAGCAGGTAAAAACAGGCCTACCACCAGACCTCAACCAAAGCAAAACTTTTTGTACATTAATGAAGTGTGAAAAACAATTATTCATTGAATAACCAAAAAAGCAGTCTTCTGAAACTCCATACGAAAGCAGTTTCCAGGTTCTTTTAAGGTCACTGCAGCAACTTCAAACAACTATCAGTTCTTCCCCTATGGCTTAGCACCAGGGAGAAGAAATGGTAAACAGAAGAAAAGAGAGGCAAAAAAACCCAAGTCAGAGCACACAGGCAGCTCACTGCACTCAGTCATTACAATTATTTGCTTGGTCCTGACTGGAGCAAATGGAAGGCAAACACTGGAACTCTCAACCAAACCAAACAGGAGAACTCTGGCACAAAGATAACTGAAGACAGTTTAATCAGCCTTGAATTAAGGGAGCATGCCTGGTGTATTATCCCTTAATGGGGTGTGTGCTGCTAAGCAAGGGAAAGA
>NW_015161448.1:26558-41012 GCF_001447785.1 Gekko japonicus
GAAAGAGAATGATGTAAGCCACACTGTATTATTGTTGGGGAGAAAAGCAGAGTATAAATGAAATAAAATCAAAATTAATATCTGAACATAAGGGTGAAAGTCCAGTCAAACTGTTTTGTTTCATATAGGGTTGCCAAGTGCATTCTTCGTCGCAGTGGGGGACTCCCGGCTGGTGGCTGGAGTGCACGCCCGTGCGCGCTTTGTGTGCATGCCACATCCTCATAACTCGGAAGTGACGTGACCACGCCGGGCACACTGGGGGCGGGGCCACGACCATCCAAGGGAAAACCATAGAGTTTTCCCTCAGATGACCGGGGCCCCGCCCCCAGCATCCCCGGTGTGGGCACATCACTTCCGGGTGACATGCACGTTGGGGTGAGGTTCCCCCCCGGGGCCTGATCCGCCGGCGGCAGGGAACGGGCCTCTGGGGTGGGGATTTCCCCACCCCCCGGGGGGACTTGGCAAGCCTAGTTTCATAGCTGGTTCCATTTGAATGTTTACAATCTGGTTAGCAAGGACTGAATGCGAAGTACTCAACTATTAAGTCAACTTTGGCTTCGATCCATCAGAGCTCTCCATGTGTAGTTGCTAAACATTTTTGTGCTAAGCACCTCTCCTGCTGTTGGCTGGAGTATTTTTGCTGAACCTCTTTGGCCTACGAGCTTTCCTCTCAATTTCAGAGACTCTGTTAAGTAAAGTTTGCATGATGTTACATCCTGATTGTACATACCCTTCTACATTGCTTACTGTCTGATAACCTATATGCATTTAATCACATTTGATGGCTTCTGTCTGTAGCTTCATGCCACTAAGAGAACACCTTCTAAGTAATGCCATCTGGCACGATGAGTGCCTTTCCATAATTATACGTCAATAATTTTCCTGCAGTGATGTTGGATCTCTCATTACTTGTACTTGTAATTGTAGGGCCAGATGTTTGCAGGAAGTGCCTTCAGTACTTAGTGGCATTATGCCTTTGGTATTTGTTTTGTGAATAAACTATCATTATGCAAATTGTACAACTGAGAGTCTGCGAAGACTGAAATAGACAAAGCTGTGTGAACTTAAAACTATAAAGTATACAGGTGACTTTCAGATGTTTTCTGTTTGAATTGACCTGTAAACTTCTGTCTCCCGAATGGTAAATCTTATATATATTTAGAGGAATCTGATCGTTGTCGGGCATCATTTTTCTTGCTTACATATTAGAGAAATCTATCTACAGCAAGCTCCTAGTCTTCAGAATCTTTGTGTTATATACATATGTTTCAAAATATGTTCATACCAACTTTAAGAATTTAGCTTTACTGGACTTGAGTGGCATAGTCCTGTTTACAATTTCACCTTCTGGCACATAGCTGAAGGCTGGTCTATAGTTTACATGTACTAATTGCCTCTAAGTCACTTCCTTGTAGTGACTTTCCACTTTGGATAAGCAAATTCAATATCATCCACTATGGGGTTTAAAAAAGTTATCACAAATGAAATATGATAATACCTTCTTTGAAACAGTGGTTTTCTAAAATATAGGGTATTGCAGCAATGGATAAAATTGCAATACAACTGGTAGTGGATGAGTCTCCTACAATGACATACGGTTTTGTTGAAAAATTGTTTCCTTTTTTTGAATACGTTACCTCTAATCCTAAAGGAGCATATATTCTACCTAGAAAATATATGCACTTTGTATTTTATTAATTAAGGTCATGTACATTAATGTAATTTAAACCTAAGTATTGGTGCACTTATAGTGTATGATTTGTTCTATATACTGTTATTTGTTATTTAATTGTTAAAAGTTTTGTAAAATAAAAAAGTATGTTTAAAAGGCAAAAAAAAGAAACAAAAGGTATTTTATGACCTCAACAGTACAATGTTAAACAGATACATACCTTTTTAACAATTAGTTCCTGTGCCAGTTTACTCAGATTGGAGTGAAGTGAATGGGCTTAACTATGCATAGGACTGCACTGTAAGTCCTTCAAAATCAATGGTCTAAGAGGAATATAATTCTGTTTGGGACTGAACTGTAAGTAATGGGATGCCTGATTAAGGAGAATAACGGGAAACCTGACATCTTTTACAAGGTCTCTTCCCTAAATTCAGGCAAATTAAGACTGAGTTCACTCAATCAAATTATGTGGTTATGAGTTAGCCAATGAATAATAGGGTTCTCACTTTCCAGGTCAGCTTCTGCTACTGGATAATTGCTTGGAAAGATAAGAGGCAAGATGGCTGTTCAAGAGATAACTGACAACAGCTTCACACACTGAGGTTATTAAACGATAAGTATAATTACATTATCGGCTCTGTAGTGAATATGCTTCCATAGTCCATGTCAGCCTTGCCACTGGGCCAAACCATTAAAGCATTATTTAAGCAAAAATGATACTGTAGGGCAAACTATGGAAATTAATTTTTAATTAAAAGGAAATTAAAAGGGACACCAGCTTGCACTTTGTGCTTTAGGTGTTTGTTGGAGGCATGTACTGAATTAAGAGGGGGAAAAGCATTCACAAGAAAAGTGACACTTCAGTGGAGGATGCAAAAGAGTTAGTTTTATTATTACAGTCTTAAGACCAACATACAGAGTAAGCATAATATGTGAGGGAGAGAGAAGGAGAAAAACCCAGTCATAATATACAAAAATAGAAATCTGAATTTAAGAACTTTTAAAATGTGATTCCCACAATCTAAGAATTAATGCACAAAACTCAGCGACTGAATGTGTAATCTCTACATTCTTATCTGATAGGAACCAGTGAAGCCTTACTTTGTTTGGATACAAAAGAGTTGCATTCTTAAAAGGGGGGGAAATGGAAATAATTCTGGAAAAGTGTAGCTTTAGAGTTGTTGGCATATGATTTGCTCAGCTTGGCTTTTATGTTGTAAACATAAAGTAAAAGAAAATGGGTATTTCACAGAAAAGCACCAAACTTATGCTGTTTTATGTTTTATTAAATTTTCACCATTGTGAAGAGTCATTCTTGAAGGACAGACAAATTACAATGCCGTTTTAAGCAGAATTACACCATTGAAAGTCCATAGGCTCAGAAGGTCATTGTAACTCCGTGACATCCGAAGAACACTTTCCTGGAAGTAACGCTCATTCCTGGAAGTAGGCCCTCAACAGGTATAGGTATACCTGTTTAGGATTCCACCATGAGTCTATTAAGGCACTTTAAAGACTAACAGGCTTTTATTTTAACATAAACTTTTGTGTATCCACTTAATCTACGGTTGCTAGCCATCCACTGGAGGTGGGGGGTCCCCTGCCCCCTCCTACCACAGATCAGGTGGCAGGCAGGGGACTTAACAGGAGCAGGAGGGAGGCCCAGGCTATGTCACTGACAACATGGTGACTTTATTTCCAGTGTGTGCCAGAAGTGATCTCATAACATCAGTGATGTCTGGGCAATGCTCTGGTATTTGGGCAAAAACACTATGGTAGAAACCATTTCTACAATAGAGTTTTTCCCCAAATACCAGAGTGTTGCTGGGATATCCCAACCTGATGACCACACTTTTGGTGCAGACTGGAAGTGATGTCTCCACATTGCTGGCAACATAGCCTGGCCCTCCCTTCTGTTCCTGGTAGTCTCCCCTCCCACCCCCATTGCCAGGAGGCACCTGGAAATCTTAATTTCATCAGCATCTGTTCTCATCTACAGTGCATAGAAACACTTCCATTTCTGCTTTAGCAGAGATATTTGCACTCTAGGGGAAGGTGAGTCAAGGTAGATAAGCAGTCCACAGAGTTGCTTGTTCCAAAGAATTACATATGCTGAGCCAGATGAGAGCAAAGATGTAGTGAAATGCATCACAATGTAGCAGGAAGGGAGAATGTAGACAAAAGCATATATGAGGACAGGAGAAGACAATAAGGATAAAGAAACAAAAAGGACACACCAGTGTGGCAATAACAGTAGGGAAGAGGGATCCTCTGCTTTCTCAGACTGAAGTCGTACCCACAGGCTTTATAGGAGTGAAAATCAAAATGCTGTGTGTCAAGTAGTTTTAAAGATAAACAAGAATTTTTAATAGATGTGGGGAAGGGACACAGTTATGCCACCATACAAAGACACATAGACACTAAGGCTGCAGTCACACAAGCAATTCGTGCGGATATAGTTGTGTTACCTTTGCAGATTTAAAGAGCACGATCAGAAAACAATATCTGCCTGTAATCAGGCACCAGGGAAAGTCCGGTATTTACAGATGTCAGTGCTTCCACCCTGCATTTCTGGCTGTCTGAACTCCCCTCTTCCTAAGTCAAACTGTTTGGGAAATCTGAACCTTCCCTTCTATTGCCACTTCCTTTGGGGGGGGGGGTTGTCAGGAAGCAATGTTCGCAAAAGTGTGTAACCACTCCTGGTGTTGTCAATCACTTTGGCCAAGTAGTCATTCTGGATCAGGAGTCCCCGAAGGAGCTGTTTTCAAGTGACAAATCCCCCCAACCCCTCTCTCCTGTTTCTGCATCAGAATCTGAGAGCATCCCATGATCGACACAAAGGTAAATGCACTGAAGTGGGACTTTACTACTGTCATGTAAATCTGCACTTAACCCCCTGCATCATATATTCCAAGGAAGAAAGGTGAATGGAAGGAGTCTCAGAGGGGCCAGAGTACTTGGCAGAGAAATTGTGGAGCCAGAGTCACACTCTGCACATGAGTGAAAGACAAAAATAAAATCCCAAAAAGAATGCCACAACAATCTGAACAGTCGACTATGGGGCAAGTGCACAGTGAAGCCAGTTCAGGGTGGGATGTCTGATCAAAATTTCCCGCAACTATTTAATCCGCCACAAATAGAGGTACATCCAGATTGCTCCAAGCCTCCAGTGTGACTGCAGCCCAAAGTAGTAAGTATCAACATATTTTTTTCTTTTTTAACCATGTGCCTTTTAAGTTGAAGGTGGCAGTGCTGTCAGATGCAGGGGAAGGAGGCAACAGATGAAAGCAGCATGGATTTATGCATGTGTTGTCATTTCCCCTCACAATCAGACACTAGAGCTGTTTATATGCAGACAGACAATCTATTGAATGTTCATCTGCCGTGATCACTATCAGCAAGTATTATGTAAATTGAACTGGTGGATCATTGAGCAACTCTGATTATATCAAGAATCTGGTGACAGATTTTTTTAAAAAAATTATGAAGTAGAAGTATAATTATTTCCTCCTATTTTTTCCTTTTATTGAAGGGAAAATGTCACAGCTTTATGGCCAAACATTTGAATCCAGTGTTCTCAAAGTATACATTTGAATAATGTAAGTGTGATCCATAAGGTGATGGGTATGGAAAAGCAAAGCCATGGGAGCAATCAGTGCCAGTCATATCCATAGCCACCTTGTGCACATGTTGTTTATCCATGTGAGTTGCAGTGGAAAGACTGCCTGTGCAAATCAAAAGCATGTTCTTTGAATAGCTATTGCCCTTTTTGATGTATGCACCAGGCACATCTTTGAATGGTCATAAAGGAATACACTATTTGCATAAGAGGATTTGAAAACAATAGCTCTTTAAAAACAGCACAAATGCTTCGGTATGTGCCATTGTTAAATCTTTTCAGTGTGCCACTTCTTTGAACTTTGAGGCAGGACTGAGCATGTTGGCATTATAGCCAAAAATGATCAAAATGCTTACTTATTTCCCAGAACCAAAATGAGATAACAATTCCATCGTCACTGAATCCAATTCAGTGGAGAATCCCACATGCAAGGAATATTTTATGCTTGTCTTTGTCATAATTTATTAGGTTTTTATTTTTGTGAGCCACTTCAGACTAAAAAGCAGGATAAGAAACAATGGTCTCGTCTTGTGAGACCATTCACTGGTCTTTACATTTAAATCCAAGACAAAGGCTTGTAGCCTGTGGCTTACTCACCTGAGTCATCTAGAGGCATCTCTAGTCAGCTACAGTGATGTACCTGCTCTTTTAGTATGGTACAGCAGGGGTGTCAAATTCATTTGTTACTAGGGAGCAAAGCCCATTGTGAACGGAGACAATGGACCCCTAGACAGGTAGGGAGGGTGAGTGGGTGGGTGGGGAAAGAAAGAGCCTGTGGCTTACTCACCTGAGTCATCTAGAGGCATCTCTAGTCAGCTACAGTGATGTACCTGCTCTTTTAGTATGGTACAGCAGGGGTGTCAAATTCTTTTGTTACTAGGGAGCAAAGCCCATTGTGAACGGAGACAATGGACCCCTAGACAGGTAGGGAGGGTGAGTGGGTGGGTGGGGAAAGAAAGCTGGGGAAAGAAAGGAAGAGAGAGAGAGAGAGAGAGGAAGGAAGGAAAGAAGGAAGGAAGGAAGGAAGGAAGGAAGGAAGGAAGGAAGGAAGGAAGGAAGGAAGGAAGGAAGGAAGGGAGGGGAAAGAAACAGAGAGAGAGTGACAGAGAGAGAGAGAGAGAGAAAGTGGGTGGAGAGAGAGAGACAAAGGAGGGAAGAAAGGAAGGAAGAAGGGGGGGGCTGCAAAACATCCTCCCGTCCATCCGGCTTCCCAGCTGGGGCAGAGGAGTGGGGGGGGTCTAAGAAAGCTTCCTCCGTTCAAACTGATTCAATGCATCATTAACAACCTACACCCTATGCTAGACATTGGTACTCATTCACAGGCATTGGGAGATGAATGTTTTCTTGCCCACCGACAGCCCCCTAACCTTAAACAACTTCTCACCGACAACAATGACCTTTTTGTCATGGACACAGACTCTCAGACCAGGGCCTGCAACAAAACAAGATGTCAGCCCAGTCCCCATATTCACCCTGACAGCACAGTCACTAGACATAACAATACCAGCCATGCCATCATAGGTTCATTTATGTGTTCATCTTCCAATATTATATATGCTATCACATGTCAGCAATGCCCTTCCACTACATCAGAAAAACAGGTTAGTCCTGCACAAAAGAACAAAGGGATATAAATCTGACGTTTAAAAAAACCCAATATTCAAAAAAACAGTGGGGGAATATTTTAATTTTAATTTTCCAGGTCATTCCATTGCTGACCTAAGAATGGTAGTCCTCAAACAAAAAAGCTTCAAGGGGAGATTACAATGTGAGATTATTGAATGTAAGTTTATTCACAAATTCAGAACAATGGACTTCCTTAGGGCTGAAGAGGGACATAGGATTCTTATCTCACCACAGATGCCAATTTTCTGACCCCATGCATTTCCTCTCTGCTCTAATCAAGCTAATTACTGTGCACATTGTACTTCTGCATCCTGTGTTTCTTCTTTTCAACACCCTTCCCACCTTCTGAGTGGGATATAAGGACTCAGAAATTTCAATTCCAACCCATATCTGACAAAGGGAGCTTTAACTCTCGAAAGCTCACACCCCCAAAATCTTGCTAGTCTCAAAGGCTCTACTGGGCTTGAATCCAGTATATCAATAGAATGCTATTAAATTGCTGGTTTTAAAAACTACCAGGGAAACCTGCTGTGTGGAAGCCCTGTTGTCTTGCTCTTGCTGGGGGGCTGGCCTTGCTACCTTTTATGGTTCCCCAACTACTTTTTTTAGATGGCTGCAGGGAGCAAACCGATATGACTCAGGTGGTTTCTGCCATTCAGCCATTCCCTGCCCATAAAAATTCAAGCACTCTTGTGGAATGACCAGGATACAAGTCATTTAAAAATCATTAATAAGGCACAGGAAGACAATGGTGTAATCTTACTCTGTTAGAGGAGAGTGAAATAAGAAAAAAATCCATTATGTTTTTAATAAATGCAGGAAAGATCTTTCCAATTGCCACTTCCTGTTAAAGTATATTGTTGCGGTCGATCAATTCATTGAAGTATGCGGGCTTAGAAGTGTGTTACCTCTGTTTAGCATTACACTGTGCATGTTTTAGATTACCCAGTAAAACAGGAAATAATCGTAACTTTGCAGTTCATGTTCACTTGCTTAAATACTTATTGAAAATCTTCTAGGAATCACACTAGATTTCAGTAACAAGGAAACAGTCTTGAAACTGATTCTTCCTGTGATTGGAATTTGCTGAAAGAAATATTAACACAGAATTTAAAAAAAACACTGTTTTAAAATATAATGTGCTGGGATCCATACCAATAGGACACTTTAGGGAAGGATGGCTGGATGGTGTGTGAGTTATATTGCATATTATATTAGCATGGAGTGCCCACTTCCAAGTTCAAGCCACCAGAAACTACACTAATATTAATCACATTTTCTTTGCTTTGTGATTTTCTTAACCTTTTTATTTGGACCTTTCTAATATATATCTGTTGACATCTGCCAAAAACAAATGCAAGAAACAGCCTTGGTTATTTGATGGGTTGATATGAACCTCCAGTCTCAGATTCAGTGGCTAACAACCTGTCTTTGTCCTTGAAGAAAGTTCCAGGGAGCTCCTCCTCAGTGTGTCTCAGGTATGTTAGGATGTTCTAGGACTACCAAGGTAGATCCTTCTAGCTCATGGTCACTCTCCCTCTCCCAGAGGGGTTCACAGAGAATCACAACAACATTAAGGCAATTATTAATATCTATATATCTAATTCCCAAGTTGCCCCCTGCATGTGGATATCTAAATCCGAGCAGCGGAGGCACTTGGGGGGCAGGGAGATTTTCCTGCGCACTTGGGGCAATCCCCAGGTGTGCAGAAAAATATGAAAGTTGGAAGGTTTGGTGTAGTGGTTAAGTGTGCGGACTCTAATCTGGGAGAACCGGGTTTGATTCCCCACTCCTCCACTTGCACCTGGCTGGATGACCTTGGGCAAACCATAGTTCTGGCACAGCTGTTCTTGAAAAAAAGCAGTTTCTGTCAGAGTTCTCTCAGCCCCACCTACCTCACAGGGTGTCTGTTGTGGGGAGGGAAAGGGAAAGGAGTTTGTAAGCCGCTCTGAGACACTGTTGGTTAGTGAAGGGTGGGGTATAAATCCAATCTCTTCTTCTTCTTCTTCTTCTTCTTCTTCTTCTTCTTCTTCTCCTCCTCTTCTAAATTACCTAAAGAGTAATAAGTAAAAGAGCGTTCCCTGCGCATGCACAGAGAATGCTCTGGGAACTCTGGTGGGCCAGCAGCTGGAAGGCGCTCAGGCCTCGCCGCCGGAGCCAGGATGGGGGGAGAGGAGATCAGTGGGGCCCAAGCTGGGGGGGGAGGAGAGTGGGGGGCCCAAGTGGCTGAAGCTGCTCAGACCTCGCCACTGGAGTGGGGGGTGGATTGGTGGGGCCCGGCAGCTGGAAGCCACTTGAGCCTCGCCGCTGGAGCCGGGGGGGAAGGAGATCAACAAGGCTGCTCAGGCCTTGCCGCCGGAACCCGGTGGAGGGGTGGTGGAGGAGATGAGCAAGGCTACTTAGGCCTCACCGCTGGAGCTGGGGGGGGAGAGGAGTTTGGTGGGGCCCGGGGGCTGAGCCGCTCAGGCCTCGCCACTGGAGCCGGGGGGGTGAAGGAGCCCGGGGGAAGGGGGTGGAGGAGATCAACGAGGCCACTCAGGCCTCACCGCTGGAGCACTGGGTGGGGGAAGCTTACCTGTGGCCACTTCCTCAGCCCTGAGGTCCTACTGCTTCCGCAGGCCAAAATCCGTGGGGTATAACCTCCCACGAGTATCGTGGGTCCCGCCTCTTCTTTCCCTCCCCTGCAGGGAATGAGGAGGGGGAGGAGCCTCAGCCAATGGAGGGAAGAGAGGCTTTGCTCTGTAGTTCCTGTGTGATTGAGAGAGCCTGGCAGAGCAAGCTGTGACACGGAATGAAGTAGGAAAGTGGGAGAAGGAAACAAATGAGAGCCAGTTGCTCATGGGCCAGATACAAACCCTGTGGGGGCAGGATCCGGTCTGCGGACCGCATGTTTGACACCCCTGTGGTACAGTATTATCTGTATATCTTAGATTGATTTCAAGCAGAGGAGCATGAAGGGAATAATATGGGATTAGGCTTGTGTTTTAGTTGGAGGTTGTCCTCATGATCTTTTCATTTTATCCATTTCTAGGATGCCAGAAATACACTAAAAAGGCTCACAGTCAATCCAGAAAACAGCACATCAATAGAGAGCAATCACTATTAAAGAGCAACACCTCTTCATAAAAGGATGAGCAGTCACAAAATAACTGAATCAAGTTTATTCTTTAATATAGTTAATATAAATAATCCAATAATTTCCAATATTGGGTAACAACTGGAGATTGGTATTCTGGTACTTTGTTGTTTGTATTCTGTTCCCTCTGCTGTGGAAGAGTTAGTGAGGGGAGAAAATTACTCGGCAGGTATGTACGTGTTAGTAGATGCCCCACCAGATATGATAATCCCAAAGGACATTTCTCTGCACACCGTTCCCACCAGTTATTGAACCATCTTGGTAGTTTGGGGGGGGGGTTAATTATTTCTTAAGCACAGGATCTGTCTCAGAGTTATTTCATTATCTGGGGCTGTTTCTGCTGTTCAAAGAAGTATGCTGTTCAAAGAAGTAAACTGTTTGCCTGTACCCACTGGCACTGAGGCAGGGCCAGACTAGGGACACTATAGAATCCTGGGCTTGCTTTCCTGCTCCCTCCCCCCATGATTTGCATGCCCTGTAGAAGGGAAGATGCTTTGCTTGTACTCTGTGCAGGCAGGCAGGGCTGAATAGATTTAGTTGAGTGGATAGAGTCAGAAGCGAAGGCGTCATCTTCACAGGTATAGCAGGGGATGGGGTGGGTTCATTTTTAAAACACCACTGCAGTGCACAGGGCTAGAGGAGCTAAGCCTGCATCCACCTTTGCTTTATACAGGTGATCAAAGCTTTTTGCCCCCTCCTGGCCCTGTTCTGATATCAAAATTGGCCAAGTTGGAAGGAAAATCATTGGAGTGCAATAGGGTTGACAGTCCCTCCTGGCCACTAGTGGGGGATAGGGGGCAGGGTTGCCAGATCCCGGTTGGGAAATGTAGTGTATTAAAAGCTGCCTTGAATGCATGATATGTTGTGAAACATCTAATTGACTTGCCATGTTGAGCTTCATCCTGGGCTAGGATCCAAATCCATCCAATCGCATTGCTAGCCCAGGAAGCACCTAGCCAATCACTTTACAGCAAGCTCCCTGAGCGGGAACGTCCATGATTGGTCCTTATCTGAACAACCGTATTGGTTGGTATTTCTACAGTGGGTGTGGCTACATTAGCCGGGAGAGTTTTAAAGCAGGACTACTGCAATGTAAAAGCTGAGCTGTTCTGTTCTGGCTATCAGATGTTGATCCGTGTTGGAGTTGTGTTCAAGTTGAAGAATAAAGTTGTGTTCTTGCTGAATCACTCTCCGACTGCTTTGTTAAGCGAGCGACTTAACAGGAAACTCCTGGACATTTGGGGATGGAGCCTGGGGAGGATGGGAGACCTCAGTGGGGTACAATGCCATAGAGTCCACCTTCCAAAGCATCCATTTTCTCCAGGGGAACTGATCTCTGTAGTCTGGAGATGAGCTGTAATTCTGGGCTGTCATCCCTAGAGTGCAAAGAGCTAAGGTACATGAAAAGTTAGGTTTAGCCTTCTTTTCTCCTTGTTATCCACTTCTAAAAAAAGAAAGAAAAGGTCCCTGCTTGAGGATTCTGGGAAAGGAATAAAAGCTCACTCATTTGCCAATTCATGCTGACATGTACCCGAGAAATGTCACAGCCTCTAAAACAGACAGGCTTGCTCTCAGCTGCCTGAAAATATGGGAGGAAGGATGCCGTGGGTAAGTGTGGGAGTTAACAGGTAGACGTGCTTCCTGTCAACACCCCCCTTGCAAATTAATAATGAAAAGCTGTTATAACAAAAAAAAGAATTAGAAAATGTTAAGAATGGAAGGAACTAAAAGGCACCTTTCACATGATTCAGACAGCAATTATGTCTGTCTTTGTAACTCCAGTAGGTGTTACCATCTGCCATCCATTAGGCAGTTTACACTACCTTTCCAGCCCATTATTACCCAGTAATGCCAAATGCCCTGTATGGAACAAGGCAATATAACAGGCTGTATTGTTTCTATTTGGACATTACGTCTGTTGAACAGATTCAGAGCTGCAGGCAATGTGGAGCACTGTAATGTTTTGTAATTCCACAACACTCCTGCTGGTCAGTTTCCTCTCTTTTGACAATCAGAGAGAAAGTTCGGGGGGCGGGGGGTTGTTTCGAAGCTTGAATCCATGGTTCAATGCCATAGGAGGAAATTAGTACCGTTTCCCCTAGGTAAGCATTGTGTGCTGGCGAGTCTTTGTCATTTACCCTCTTCAGCTTGGATATATCCTACAGAGAACAGTAAATGCAATCACTGTTGGTAGATATGAACAGTTTTGCTTCTAATGTATCCAGTTAGGTTACGGAGCTCCCGAATGGACTGGCCTCTACTGCCATTCTTATACACTGAATGGAAGCCAAAGATGAATTTACAGTTGCTCATCTAAGCCACAGAAAAGACAACACTAGCCGGCAAGGGCAGACTATAATTAGTACATTCTTTGGAGATGGGTCTTCACAGATCAATAGAATTCAGGTGATTTGGGGAAGGAACCCCATTTTACTGCTTTACTAAATAATTAGTACATTTGTTCCTTGAAACCAGTATGGGGGGGGGGGGACTGTCAAAAAATAATCACCACAAGATGCAGAAAGTCTGGATCTCAGCAACAAACATCAGTAGAAAAATACTGGAATTTGTTCTCTGTCCTGCATTTCTCTAAAACCATGTCTCATTTATGCTGGAGAACAAGATTGTAGAGGGTGATGACACCCTCTGACACTGTCTAAAGGGTACACATTTAGTTCTTGTGACCCATGGCCACGGTGATAAAACAGGGTTTGAAACCAGTAGAAGATAAAGAGATGAGTGTGCATATCTGGAGCAAACAATTTTACAATACCATTTTAGAAAAGACTCTCCCCATTCCCTTCCTTCATTGTTCCAGACCTGCCCTTCTTTCTAATGCTCCAAAATTCTGGTTAACCAGGATAATTTTTCAACTGATTGCGAATGTAGTCATGCACCGTTGCTACAGGTTTTAGCCCCTTCTGGTCATTTTCCTCTTTTTTCTTCTGACATTGCCAATGCAGATATTAATTGAAAAAACACTGCAAATAAAGTAATTGTCATGAGATTGCATGCATGGTTACACCCAGAATTCTTTTGGGCAGTGTTTTACTAAAACATGTGTATACTCCTGTGTACATACATTCACATCAAACTTTTTCCTTACTGCAAATTAGTTGCAGAAAATGAAAGCTATACACACAATGCAATTCCAGATTTAGCAATTCTCCTAATTAAAATGGAATTTAGTGGTACAGGACATAACAAGTCCATTGAAAAATAAAGAATAGGGACTTCCGGTCTGTGGCTCGGCGATGGCGGACACTCTCCCCGATTGCTGGGGAGGTATTCCGCACTCCAGTGGGGTTGGAGGGGTGCCACCTCAAGTGGCACTCCCAGGTGAGCCTTAGTGAAACGCTCCGAGCCGGGGGCGCTGAAGGGGGGACCTCTTCAATGGCGCAATGCTGGAGAATTGAGGCGCTCCTTTGCCCCAATTGGTCCGCCCCCTGTGAGGTTCGGTTTTTACCGAGCTTAGCCGATGCCAACCGGGACAAGCAGCGAGGGTTATTGATTTAACGAAGTTACAAGGAGTCTGGATGCAGATGGGCAATGAATCGGAGAATGAGCCAAGCGAAAAACTTTTTTAAAAAAAGTGAGTTCTCTCCCCCCCCCAACACTCTCTGGAAAGCGGCGTCGGGGAAGATTCCCAGGCGTAAACAAACTGAAATGCTCTAACAAAATAGGGGGGGAGGAGAGAAAAGAATTGCGGAAGTGTGCAAGAGACTTAGCTGTGTTTGCAGAAAAACTTGAGCATTTTTTCGAAGAAGAGTGAAGTTGGTCTTCTAGTGTAAACAAAGTAGAAAAATGGCCGGCGTGCGAGGAAAGCCAGGCAGACAAATTGGGAGGGGCGGTCAGAGTCTGAGGGGCGAGGAGACAGGAGACTTGCTCTCTATGCTAGCGGATCTGCTCAAGCCAATAAACGAAAGACTCAATGGTATTAACCAGCAGATGACCGCATCCAACCAAAGTCTTGCAAAGCAACAGCAGCAGATTGCCGAGCTGGTTAAAAAGTTGATCCAAACAGATGAAAAGTTTAAAGAGACAGTACACAACACCAAAAAAGTTAAAAAGAAAGTTGGTCTGCTAGAACAGAGACAGGATTTACAGGAACGCAGATTATTGAACCTGCAGATGGAAAAAGCAAACAAGACACTCAGATTCCAGGGGATAGCTGAAGTGCAAGGAGAAAACTTGAAAAGGATTATGGCAGAGCTTATCGCACCGGCGATGGGCTGTTCAGCGGCAGGAAGCGGAAAATGAAATCGAGATGGTCTTTTTTTAATTTAAATTTATTTTTTAATTGTTTTTCACAAATGTTACATATTATCTTTTGACTATGCATTACAAAGTAATTTTTATCCCTCCCCCCTCCCCCTCCCCCCTATACTATCCCGGTGTTTT
>NW_015161448.1:44369-92916 GCF_001447785.1 Gekko japonicus
AGAAGGAGGCGCGGCCAGAGAGGCATATGATTTACGGCTAAGAGTTGACAAGTAGCGCTTATGACCTAAAAGATTTATGAACAAACTGGATGAAGTCTTTGTGCATACTGAGAAGAAATTAGACAGTTACTAAAATGGACTCACTAATCTCCTTAATTCATTGACTTAAACGAAAGCTTTAATTTTTTAATGACTAACTGTATACTAACTGTTAATGACCTTCCTTTCTTGGGTTTTTAGTTATAGTGTGGGTTCTTTTTCTTTTGTATTGTCTGTACTCTGGGGTTTACCCCCCCTCTTGCCCTATTTTTTCCTTTCTGTAGTCACGTAGGTGTAACAAAAAAATTAATAAAGCTACCCTGTTTTCAGGGGATTTAAAAAAAAAACACATAGAAGACAGGGACAACGACCAAGGAGCAGCAGGTGGCGAGGCCAAAGAGACATACGATTTGCGGCTTAGAAGACCAAAGTAACTCTTTGGAGACTTGAAACTTGCAAACAGGGATGAAGATGAAAGAACTCTTTGCGCACACAAAAGAAGATGGAGAAAACACTAACATGGACTTACTAATTTCCGATTGCATTGACTTAAACAAAAAACTTTTTAATTTTGAATACTAACAGAATACTAACTGTTAACAACCCTCTCTCTTGGGATTTTAGTCATAGTGTGGGTTTTTTATTTTCTGTCCTTTATCCCGGGGTAACTTTTCCCTCCCCTTCTTTCTTTTCTGTAGTGTTTAGGTGTAACAAAAAATAATACAGCTACCCTGCTCGCAGGGGATAAAAAAAGAAAAAAGAAAAATAAAGAATAGGGATGGGCATGAACCACATTTTTTCAGTTTGGTTCATAGTTCAGCCACAATAGGCTGGTTTGTGAACCAAACTGGTTTGTTTCAGTTTGTGAGCTATTTAAAGTTTAAACCCCTGTTTTCTGTTCCCCTCAAAAAGTGATGGGGAGCAGAAAGCAGGAGTTTAAATGACTCAAAGTGATTTAAACCAAAAACAGCTGATATTTAAACCAAACAAACAACCACAAATCGCCACAAACTGCATCAAAATTTGTGGAAGTTCATGACAGTTCTTCAGTTCACAAACATTGCTTCACAAACCATGTACTGGCCAAAATTAGTGACAAACTTTTGTTTGTGAACTGGTTTGTGCCCATCCCTAATAAAGAAATAGAATGAGGAAAATTCTCACATCCCATAGGATTAATATCCTAGATAGAGCCTAGAAAGCAACCAGGCAATAATACAGCAGCAGCATCATGGTATGGTGCTTTCTTTGTTTGAAGTTTGAAGCCTTTTACCCGTGTTACCTTGTAATCTTTACAACAGCCCTTTAAGGTGATGTTAGTATCTTCATATTCTTTATTTTTATGTGTATTTAATTTATTATCGATAATTTTTACATTATTGCTTTTAAAATGTTTTAGGTTTTTTGTTTTGTTTTGAAAAGGCTGATAGAGAGGTAAAACACAAGTTTTCTAAATAAATATAGAAACAGTTCCAATAAATAAATACAGGCTGTTACTGCTGTTTCCCTCCCATCTCCTCTCCTGCCCCATAGCTGTCTAATTTTATTTTTAAGCAGAAGACAATTACTTAAACACCTGTGCTAAATACAGAAAGATCATCAGCACTACTCTATTTCAAATCAATGGGAGTTATACAGCTAATTTCCTATGTATGCTAATGAAAATTGCCAATAGTGTTAATAGCCCTCCGTGTTTATTTCTTACCTGTTGTGCCAAAATACAGAAAATTGGATAGGGCCCACTGCTTCAAACAAACAAACACATACAGTGCAAGGAAAATAATTGTCCAATCTCCCGATTTCTTTCAAAAAATTATTATTATCTCCTATGACATCCATGTTACAATTTATGCGTTTATTCTGAATTGCATTCTGTGGCCTTGGTTCTGTCCTTGTTCTGAAAGTAATATTTTATGACATCTCTTTCAAAGAGACTTTATTGGCAGGAAAAAGTATAAGGAGTTGCCAAACTATATGGGAAGGGCAGATTTGTAACAGGAGGCACTCAGATGTTGTGGTTGTGATCTGAATCCCCTGTGCTGATTGTTTATCATAATGTACTTCTAATCTGCTGACAGGTGGCTACGTGCCACATTCTCCCCTTTCCTCCCAGGATCAAGCACAGCTCCTTCCTGTCAATGGAATATTATTAATAGCTTTCTGGTCATATGAAGAAGTGTCATTGCTCACACCATCCTAAAGTACAAGTATTGAAATTAATATTTTTTAAAAAAAACATTGGAGGACTAGAGGTGGACCCCTCCACAAAATTACACCTCACTGTAGCTCTACTCAGCATCTAAAATGAATTTCAAGACCTCTCCTGTGATGGTTCCAGTTCAGTAAACACATTAGCAATTGATGTGGCACTACTTTATAGGGACACCCCCCCTCACTTTGAGGTAGCCATTGGGATGAAAGAAGTTCATGTGTAAAATTGCCCCTCATACAGTGTCAGAGAAGGATCAGTTTTGAAATGATTCCTAACATAAACCAGAGGACAGTTCCATCCCATCTGAGGACTGTTGAATCATGATAATACATGTATTTAGTGTTACAATACCCAAACCCTAAAATACCGGGGTTCTTTGCACACCCCTAGTGGTGTCTCATCTCAGAACTGATCACACCACAACTGAATAAATGTTTCTGCTGGATCAGATCAGTTTAGTCCAGGACTCCTTTTCCTTTTGCCCCACATTGGCCATCCACATGCTCTAGAAGGCCCACAAGTAAGAGCAAAGGCCCTTGATTCCTTTTCCTGTGAGTCCCCCATCAACTTACATTAAGAGACAGATGGTCCCTGACCATGGAGATTCCATGTAGTCACAATAGCCATGGATGGACCTGTCCTCCATGGATTTGTTTAATCCCCTCTCATAGCCATCTAAAGCTAGAGATCATCACTACATTCTGGATGGACAAACATAAAAACAAAGCCTCGGGGGGAAATGACACAATATGCTTTTTAGCATGTAGCATCTGGATTCCCCTGACTTGGCTTTGACTCAGAGTCAAACTGGCAGTTTGAAGCGCGAGGGAGTCGTGGCAAAAAAAGACCCGGAACAACTTGTTCTGGGTATGCCCGGTCACACTGCACTGACTGATGCAGGAGCATACTGGGGAGGAGGCGCAAGGGAGCGTTTGCACTGTTGGCCCACCCCTGGTGGAGGCGCGGCTGTAAGGCGCGGCTTTCTTTTTGGTAATCCGGAGATATGTGCTTATGCGCATCAGCAATTGCGGCTATCAGGGTTCACACTTTGTTGGTGTGGAATGAACGTGGGATGGCCGCGCTCTCCAGGGTTTGCTGCCACTTTCACCGGGTACTTTTTAAACTCGGGAGGCCAGCGCTACAAGATGGGCTGAGTGCGGCTGGGGAACGCCTGACAGATGTGCCTGTGTGAACTGGCCCTTTAATCTGTTTGTGAAACGTTTCTGGCATGTGCCTATCTCGGGGCAAACTGCCAGTCTGAACTCAGCCACATATTAGGTATGAAGGTGTCCCAATTTTGATAGGAACCACATCACATAGGGAGAAGGAGCTTCAGCTCCCCCAGTGCCATCTTCCTTCTCCAAAACATCATAGCATGTTGTTTTTACAAATATATTTATGATTTTCCATTACAAAAAAAAACAATATTTATAATTTTCATTACAAAACTACAAAAAGAAAGTAAGCATAACATGTTGTTTGTCCCTCAGTGTTTATGATGAACTCTGCACAATTACATTTCAAAATAGACTTTGCTTTTGTCACATTGACTAATTTATCACTGTACCTAAATGAACCTATTTAAAGGTGAAACAAAAGAAGGTGGAAAACAACAAGCGAACAACCTTTTTGCACAATAAAAATTATTTGCCTTTCTTGCCCTTCACACAGCCCCAAATAAAAGCAACAGATGATAATGTTCCATTTTATAGCGAAAGTTGAACTTGAAAGTGAAGCTGTGGTATCTGGGAAAATGAGAAAGGATTGGGGCTTTCTTAACATTGCACAATGGATTCACATAGCTACACCAGCCAAGCTCTTAACTAATGAACAATTCTACTGTGCCCCCAAAATGCCAACTTTCAACCCTTCTAGCATCCTGTTTATTTTAGAAAACATACTGCTACTTTATACCTAATCAAAGAGTTCAGGAATACATTTCTGCTAAGCCAAAGGCATAGATATATGTCCCCAGATGTTTGATAAATTAGGTAAGGAATATGTTTTTCAAGCTCTGGGGCTTTACAGTGAGCAACTGGTAAAACCCTAACGGCTTTAACAGCATATTCTGTATCTCACAAAGAACAAAGCAGAGAAACATTATTCTGGAAGTTCATTGTGTCAAATACAAACAGTCCAAAAATGATCCTCTAGTTTGCCATGGGTGGTGGTGGGGAATCCCTTCTGAGACCATGCACTGTATTTACTTTCCTATCTTGAAACTCTCAGTCAATACATTACAGAAAATTTTAAATTTGTTACAGAGCAAACAATAGAAATCTGGATGTGTTCATCCAGATTTCTATTGTTTGCTCTGTAATGAATTTAAAAGATAAGATATGCTCTGTAATGAATTTAAAAGATAAGATGTAACTATAAGATATGTTACAGATCAGCCCGTTTGGAGACATTTCACATGAACCTGAAAGTGAGCTGAGAACGGGGTCATCTTTGGTTGACTAAAAATAAAAATTGGGCTCAGGAACAGGTAAGATCAGGTGGTGTGAGATTCCTAGAATTGCACCATGTCACACTGCAAGTGTAGGATTTACAGTTATCCGCCAGGCTCTTCAGTGGGAGAGAAAATGGGCAGGTATGGAGCAACAATGTGATATCACCTGGTTGTACCCAAAAGTGATGTAACAATACTCTAAGAATTACCCAATCTATCTATCCATTTTAGAGATTTGGGGAATTCCTAGAGTATTGTGATGTCACTTTCAGGTAAAACTGGAAGCAATGTCATTTTGTTGCTCACCCCCCCCCCCTTTTGCTCCTTCAGGACCAAAGAGCAGTGGCAAGGTTTGAGGGACTGCTCACCATGGCAGGCAATCTGGAAAGCCTAGGGGAACCGCATCATTCAACGTTCACTTACACCAGCCTGTCCATCCCTCAATAAAACTAGCATATCAAGGAGAGGATTCTAACATCACCATAGCCCTGACATAATAGCTCTGTATTCAGAGAAGCAAAATTTAAATTTATGAAGTCACAAAATGCCTGCATTATTTCATCCATTTGAATGAGTAAGGACCTTAGTTGCATAGGGGACATATTATATGACTACTTCATTACATAATGGCATGTTTCAACTGACTTGTGAAGGGTGTTCCTCTGACCATTGCAATATCCTGCTTGTAGTTAACAGCTCCACTGATTCATTTGCTGGAAAGATAATGGTCTGTATACCATTGCAAAGCTTCACAGTGTGGGTTAAGGGGAAGCAGGTGATTCATTTGACAAGCTATTTGCCACTATACAGGACTCACTGCAAAGGCAGAAAAACAGCCACCAAAAGTAGAATGATTTTGTAAAGCAATCCTCAAGGAGAACCTTCAGGGTACTCTGTGGTGGGGATGGTGGCTAGGAAACAGTCCTTTTCTGCCACTATTGCATCTTCTGCACAGCATAGCACAGTCAAGCTATTCTAGGTGGTCAGAGGCCAGTTGGGATTTTTCCTGCAGGAAGAGGTGGTTCCTTCAGTGACTTGATGTGAGCATTTTGCTTAACACTTTGAAATCTTTTGCATTTGTACCAACTTGCACTCCGCATTAGCAGTGATGGAGTCAGATGGTGCCAGGTGCCAGTCCAATGTTCCCTCTAAGCGCCACAGTGTTGTGAGCAAAAATTCTACCTTGTGAGTGAAAAAAGCTAGTAGCATTAAAGTTGGAGCGAGTCTACATTTGACTATTGTGTAAATTAGTTTTAGAAGATTGATTCCATAACCTTGTAAAAATCTCAGAATGGATTCTTTTAAACTATATATAAATTGTATTTTAGGAATAATTTAAACACTATAAGAGAAAACAAATTTTCTCTTATATTGCAAATTTGGAAAACACAACACTGGCCACAGGATTGGAAAAGGTCAGTATACATTCCAATCCCAAAGAAGGGCAATGTCAAGGAATGTCAAACTATCGCACAATTGCACTCATATCACACGTTAGCAAGGTCATGCTCAAGATCCTACAAGCTAGGCTTCAACAGTACGTGGATAGAGAACTGCCAGAAGTACAAGCTGGGTTTTGAAGAGGTAGAGGAACTAGAGATCAAATTGCCAACATTCGCTGGATTATGGAGAAAGCAAGAGAGTACCAGAAAAACATCTACTTCTGCTTCATTGACTATGCTAAAGCCTTTGACTGTGTGGATCACAACAAACTATGGCAGGTCCTTAAAGAGATGGGAGTACCAGACCACCTCACATGTCTCTTGAGAAACCTGTATAAGGGCCAAGAAGCAACAGTTAGAACCAGATATGGAACAACTGATTGGTTTAGCATAGGAAAAGGAGTACGACAAGGATGTATACTGTCACCTTGCTTATTTAATATATATGCAGAGTACATCATGCGAAATGCTGGCCTAGATGAATCACAAGCAGGAATTAAGATTGCGGGGGAAAAGATCAACAACCTCAGATATGCAGACGATACCACTCTGATGGCAGAAAGTGAAGAGGACCTCAAGAGCCTCTTGCTCAGGGTAAAAGAGGAGAGCGCAAAAGTGGGCTTGAAGCTCAACATCAAAAAAACTAAGATCATGGCATCCGGCCCCATCACTCCTTGGCAAATAGAAGGGGAAGCTGTGGAAGTAGTGACAGACTTCACGTTCCTGGGATCCCAGATCACCGCAGACTGTGACTGCAGCCATGAAATTAAAAGACGCCTGCTCCTTGGGAGGAAAGCGATGGCGAACCTAAACAGCATGATAAAAAGTAGAGACATCACCCTGCCAACAAAAGTTTGCATGGGCAAAGCAATGGTATTCCCAGTAGTCATGTATGGCTGCGAGAGTTGGACCATAAGGAAGGCCGAGCACCAAAGAATAGATTCTTTTGAACTATGGTGCTGGAGAAGACTCTTGAGAGTCCCTTGGACTGCAAGAAGATCAAATCAGTCAATCCTAAAAGAAATCAACCCTGACTGTTCCCTGGAAGGCCAGATAATGAAACTGAAGCTCAAATACTTTGGCCACCAAATGAGAAGGGAGCACTCACTGGAGAAGACCCTGATGCTGGGAAAGATTGAAGGTCAAAGAAGACGGGGACGGCAAAGGATGAGATGGTTAGACAGTGTCATAGATGCAAGGAACATGAAATTGAGCAAACTTCAAAGGATGGCGGAAAACAGGAAGGCCTGGTGAGATCTTGTCCATGGGGTTGCGAAGAGTCGGACTCGACTGTGCGACTGAACAACAAAAAAGAGAAAACGGAATCAAGTCAAATTTCATTACACAAAATGCTGTCCTCTACGGGGTAGACCAGGCCTCTGGAGAACAGGTCTACCCATCCCTTTCTACTATATTGGTAGACCTGGCCTTCAGAGAAAAGGTCTTCCTGCTCTGGTCCACTATATTGGTAGACCTATCCTTCAGAGAAGCAGTCTACCCAACTCTTTCTACTATGTTGGTAAACCTGGCCTTGGACCGTCTCCCTGCACTGACCCTTAGAAAGCATACCAGCAATTTGGGGGGAGGGGACTCTTGTATACTTTGGGTTTTTTAGTGAAATATGACAACCAGCATTGTAGGTCAAGTATAACAGAGGTGGAACAATCACTGTCAGAACCCTTCCTAACCTAACAAACAGGAAATTGCTTAAATGTTATCAACCTGCCCAAACTACTTATTTATTCAAATATTTATATCCCACTTTTCCCTGTGACTCAAGGTAGCTTACGAATCATACTGAAAAGCATAATAGGGGTGTGCAAAATAAAAACCACACAACCCAATTTTTTTCCTGCTTATAGCATTATATAGCCTCTAGGGACCATTATAGTAAATGGGGCCCATAGGCTATAATAGAGAATAGATCCAGGGATATCCGGAACCCTACATGTCAAGGCACTGAACAACAGTTCATTATAGCCTATGGGAACCATTATAGTTAATGGGCCCCATAGGCTATAATAGATCCAGATGTATCAGAGGCTTTGGAGGTGCTGTTTTTTGAGGTAGAGGCACCAAATTTGCAGCATTGCTACTGGTGCCTCTCCTCAATCCCCTCGTCCCCAAGTTTCTAAAAGATTGGACCAGGGGTCCAATTCTATGGGCTCCAGGAGGAGGTGCCCCCATCCTCCATTGTTTGTGAGCTGAAGCAGAAATCCTCTGAGCTGGCCTCTGAAATGCTGTGCACCGGTGCCCCCTAAAACAGCTTAGAGGGAACTGTGGCTGTGTTGAATCTCCAATGACTCCAAAATAAATCCACGTTTAAAGGTTAAAGCAAAATTTATTTCAAAGTGTTTGAAAGAAGCAGGAACAAAAGAATTGTCAGGAATGGGCTCATGCCCCAGAGGGTAACATAATAAAGGAACTTTGAACTAGGTTATAACCAATAGATCCCTTTCCCGCCGGCGCGAATAAAGAAGACACTGACAGGTAATTACATGGGAATGTAATGGTTTGCCGTTCTCAAAACAGACCCTTAGTTCACAGGCAAAAGACACCACTAACGAGCAAGCAGATAACAGAGTTTCACTTTCCCCACACCAGCTGGATAACCTTGAGCCGTTCCAGGCACCTACAAGCGAAGAATGTGAAATATACAACAGAGAGGGCCACGGGGGGAAGGGAATACACTCAGGGAAGCAGAACCCTTAATGGCAGCTTGCTGACATACTGCCCTCTCGAAAATACCACTTACTCCACTTCTCCCGGAATCTCCCGGATTCTCCCGGAATCTCCCGGTTTGTCAGGGAAATGTTTATGAAACTGACGCAGCAGGTAAGGGGCCCGAATATCCCCTTCTTCCACCCATTCCCGGTGCTGGGGACCAAAATCCACCCACTCAATGAGATACCAACGTTTTCCCCGTTTCACCTTACAGTCCAAAATATCAGCAATTTCAAAATGTTCCTCCCCTTCGAGCAATATAGGAGGCGGAGGGGCGTTTTCCAGACGCCATTCTGACGAACCGGTGTCCTTTTTCAGGAGACTCATATGGAACACCGAGTGTAAAGCTCGTAAATTTTTTGGAAGTTCCACATCCACAGCTACGTTATTAAGGATTTTCCGAACCTTAAAAGGTCCAATGTATTTCCACCCAAGTTTACGACTTGGACACAACAGCTTAATATTTTTTGTTGACACAAAGACGAAATCACCAGGCTGCAGACCCAAACCCGCCACCCTTCCTCTGTCAACCTGCGCTTTATAGGCTGCCTTAGCAGCATTCAAAGTTTCACATAAAAGAGGCCAAGCTTGTTGCAGAGATTGACACCAGGTACCCGCATCAGTAGGCTGAAGAGGTAGTCGGTCCCCCAAAAAAGGTAGAGGAGGACTGTCATAGCCGAATACGGCCTTAAAGGGGGATATGCCAATCGAACTGTGATCTGTGTTGTTGTAACAGTACTCAGCCAAGGGGAGAAGATCACACCAATCAGACTGTTGGTAATTGGTAAAGCAACGAAGGTATTGTTCCAAAGTTTGGTTCACGCATTCTGTTTGTCCATCCGTTTCCGGATGATAGGCACTACTGAGGCCTTGCTCCACCCCCATGGTGGACATGAGTTCCCTCCAAAACTTCGAAACGAACTGAGTCCCTCTGTCGGAAATTATCTTTGATGGCAAAAGATGGAGGCGCACCACGTGGTAGAAGAAGGTTTTAGCTAATGCCTGGGCAGTAGGCAAAGAGGGGAACGGAACGAAATGTGCCTGTTTGGAAAATAAGTCGACCACTACCCAAATCACCGTTTTCCCTTTACTGGAAGGTAGGTCAGTGATGAAATCCATATATACCACCTCCCAGGGTCTGGAGGGGGTGGGGAGGGGTTGAAGAAGCCCAGGCGGTTTCCCCCCACGAGATTTTGACAATGCACATGTTTGACATGATCGTACAAAGTCTAACATATCCTTGTGCATGTGGGGCCACCAGAATTGTCTGCGGAGTAATTGTAGAGACTTGACAAATCCCCAGTGACCCGCCAACTTCAAACCATGTGCTGCTTGCAGTATTTCGCCCCGTAGGGCCACAGGGACATACAGTTTCCCCTCGGAATAAGCCAAGCCGTTCGGCTCCCGGGAGCACTGGGGAAGATCTTTTATGAGTGCCTCATCTTCAGGAGCCCATAGTAACATGTATCGTCTTACCCACTCCCCCCCCTTAGATAGAGACTCAGAGGGCTTTTGCGGACCAACCGGAGTGGGCATTTTACTGGCTTGCGCACGGGTGACCACAGCACCCCCCAGTTGGGCAGGAGTGAAGACAGAGTCAATGATGATGTCACGCAGGCTCTCATGTTGCGGGAGGCATGACAAAGCGTCCGCTAGCGAGTTGGCCGCCCCTGGCAAATGATGAAGGGTGAATTGAAACTTCCCAAATTGTCCAGCTGTTTGGGATACTTTTCAGTGTATTCATTCTGATGATATAGACAAGACCTTTGGAG
Source organism: Gekko japonicus (assembly GCF_001447785.1). Lineage (NCBI taxonomy): Eukaryota > Metazoa > Chordata > Lepidosauria > Squamata > Gekkonidae > Gekko > Gekko japonicus. The sequence goes on from NW_015161448.1 coordinate 55,011, forward strand.
GTTTGAGGCTGCCCCTTTGTTTGTATGACCCTTGCCCTGCCTGACTACTTAAATCTGTTGTGGGGGCTGACTGGGTCCATGAAATAGTTAATGCCTCCTTGAGCTAGGGGGTGGTTTCCCCAGCCTTGAAACAGGCTTTACTGTGTTCACTACTAAAGAAGGTATACCATAGAGCCAGGAAATTTCAATAACTATCAACCAGTTTCAATTGTTCCATTCTTGAGCAAGTTGATGGACAAGGTAGATGCTGGACAACTTCAAGAATTCCTGGATGATACATATTGTGTCATTTCCAGTCTGGTTTCATACCTGGCTGTGAGACTGAAACAGCCTTGGTCACCATGGTGGATGACCTGTGCCAGGAAATGACTCTGTTGATTCCCCTGGATCTCCAAAAGTCTTTTGATACCATCAGTCATGATACCCTTCTGTTTTTCCATCTAGGACTGGGAGGCACCATTTTGCAGTGGCTCAGGTCCTACCTGGAAGGTAGAAGGTGAAGCCCAAAAGGCTCCATCTTATCCACTGGGTGAAGTCATCTAGAAATTTAGGCTGGGTTGATACGAATATGCTGATGATACTCAATTTTACCTCATGTTTATGTAGGGCTGCCAAGCTTTATCCAGAGTCTGGTATGCTACCTCATATCCATCTGTGCCTAACTAGCATGGATTCTCAGCTGTCATTGAAAAGGTAAAGCTCCAGACCATGTAGATGCAGAGAAGTGAGACAAAATGTTCAGGCAGTAGATGGCTACCATGCCCACTGGTAAGAGTTTTGGGTCCTTCTTGTTTGTCCACTGGCAATGAACTGTCAGGGAAACCACATTGTCCATGGCTGCTGAAACTGATGCACTGTTTGCAGGAGGAAATGCATATATATGGAAACATACACTTTCAAAGTTATGGGGTTTTTTCCTACTTATTTTTATTTAGATATTTATATCTTAGTTTTCTCCCCAATTGAGATCATAGCAACTAACAACATCAGTCCCCCTGCCTCCATTTTATCCTCACAGCAACAACCCAATGAAGTAGGTTGGACTGAGAGAGAGTAACTAGCCCAATGTCACCCAGCAACCTGCCATATCCAAGTGGGGATTTGAGCCTGTGTCTCAATAAAGGAACCTATAGCCTTCAGTTTGTAAGATCTGAGCAAGGCAGTCACTGATAAGACATTTTGGACTTGACAGCACATCACACACAAACACTCCCAGATTCTAGTCCAATGCTCTATTCACAACACCACGCTGGCTCTCTCCTTTAAGTATAAGTGGGATCGTTAACTATGGTTGAGATGGAAGAAGCATATGTTTTTGAACAACCTCCCCATTATAGCAAAACTATTTTGAAATTAAGTGGTAGAAATAAAGCTGGTATGACCTTATAATTTGTGTTACAGAGATCTCTTTGCTTGAAAGTGACTACACAGAACAAGGCTTATGCATTCAAAGCTGCTGTGGTGCTGCCCCGTTAGGCCTGTTGTACTGAGCTCAGTAGAAAGAGCTGAGCCTCATGCCTCACTTGCTTAAACCTGGCAGCAGAGGGAAAACAGCTATTCTTGCACACAGCTAAAATCCCATTCTGCTGCAGATAATGATACACCTACTGGTCTGAAAACCATTCAGATGGGTACCTGCTGAGGATATGAGCATCAAAGGAGCAGAAAGGAGAAGGTGGATTTGATGCAGCTAATGAATCAGGGATGATAAATAAAAAACACTTTTATTTAAAAAGAAACCTTTAATTCATCTGAAATATGGGTGATACTGATCATGCAGAGAAAGATGCTGAGCACAGAGTAAGAGAAGGCAGTAATCATAGTATTATCATAAGCTAACTGGGTACAAACTAGTAAAATGTGGTTCGGTGCAGTTCATGGTGTGCTCAGTTCATGAACCACAAACTGCCACAAACTTTTAGGGGCTAAATGAACCAGTTTGGTTGTGAGGTTTATAATAGGATGCCCCCCAGTGTGCTAGAGACACTAAATTTGCAGGGAGTCTCCGGCTGACTCTCCTGTACCTGCCCTCCAAGATTGGTGAGGATTGGTTTTACAGGGTCCAAGTTATGCCCCCCCCCCAAGAAGGTGCCCAAATTCTCCATTGTTTCTAATGGAGGGGAGGGGAAACAGCAAAAAAAGCAAGAGAAACAGAAGCCCAGCAGAACAGAATCAAAGTCCCTGAGAATCTCTGCAGTAGAAACTGAAGGTGGGGGACAATTTTGTAAGCCCATCAGATCCAGTGCAATGTGCCAAGTAGAACCAGTGCCACTATGGCTGTGCAAACCCAACAGTTAAGCCAGAGAATCTCTGCAGTAGAAACTGAAGGGGTGGGGGGATTTTTTGTAAGCCCAACAGTACCAGTGCAGTGCACTAGTGCCCAGCAGAACCTAGTGCCATTGTAACAATGTCAGCTCAACAGGACTGATTTCTAGCACAGAATCACACTCCAAGCAAGGAGAAAGGTTGCAAGCTCAGCAGAACTAGAGCAATGTACTAGTGCCCAGCAGAACCCAGTGTCAATGTGGCAATGCCAGCTCAATCACAATTTAAGAAAGGGGGGCATTTTTGCAAGCCCAGCAGAAGCCGTACAATGTCCAGAGTTTCCAGCAGTACCAATGCAATCACAGAGTGCCCAGCAGAACCCGGTTTCAATGTGGCAATGCCAGCTCATCAGGACTAATATGAAGCACAGAATCACACTCCAAGAGGGGAGACTGCAAGCCCAGAAGAAGGAGTGTATTAAAAGGAATGACAGGATTGCCCATTGGAAACAATGGGAGAGGCTTGAAGGCCCATTGAAGATAATGGAAGCCCGGAATGCCAATTGATTTCCATGGGCTCCATTGAAAAACATTACAACATAAAATAGTTGCAATGAAAATATGAAGTGGATTTTCAATTAACATCTCTAGGCCCAGATAAACTGCTCTGGGACTGGAATAATAGGAACTAGTGTGGAATGGTGGTTCACTGGAATAGAATAGTGCAGTGTACTGGCTCCTGGCAGAACCTAATGCCACTATGGCAATGCAAGTAGAAGGAGGACTAATGTCAAACCAGAGAATCCCTGCAGTTACAATGTGCAGAATGCCCAGCAGAAACCAATATCACTGGCATTGTGATCTTAAAAGGACTGTTCTCAAAGCACAGAATTACAACAAACCCAAGCCCGGGGGGGGGGTATTTTGCAATCTCTGTGCAAGGAAATGGGAACACAGAAACATGGGCAAGGGGGGGATTCTTGAAACTGATGTGACTAGTTTGAAACTGAACAGAGTATTGCCAAGGCTGGAGTGCCCCACCCCCCATTGCTTTGTAGTTTGGTAAACATTTCGATTGTGGAGACAGTCTGTTTGGAAAGGTATCCATTCACAAACAACCACAAACAGTTTGAAAGTTCATGGAAAGTTTGTGCCGGTTGACCTGCCATGAACTTCACTTTGTGAACTATGAACTGGCCAAAGTTCATCATGAACTTTGATTTCTGAGTCAGTTTGTGCCCATCCCTATAACCTAGGGATCAAATATTATTACTTTCAGTCCAACTTGTTTTTCTGCTGGTGAAAAAGGGAGGAGAGAGTTCTCCTTTGATAGGGTTGCCATCTCTGTGTTGGGAGATACCTGGAGATATTGAGGGTGGAGCCTGGAGAGGGCAGTCTTTAGGGAGGGGAGGGACCTCAGTGTCATGCCCACCGTGGACCCTGATCCCGGGGACTCTGCACCTTCCACATCCAAGGAAGAGCTCCCTGCACCCCTGGATGTAAATTTTACAGAGTGCCAGAAGGGTTCACACCTGGAGCTGCTCCTGCAAAGCTGAGCGCAAGCTCCACACCCCCTGATTCCCCTCCACCTGTAGCTCATTTAAGAGACCAAAGAAGACAGGATTTGACAACCCGGTGCAGGGAAGCATGCATGCGTGGGAGGCGTCCTCTGAGTCCAGAGTATTAACTGGAGCCAGGACTCTGTAATCAGCTGGCAATTAGGAACACAGGGCTTTTAAGGAAGCCCTCTTCACTACCTACCTCGTGCTGGCAACTGATCACATGATTGAATTGCTGCACCTCGGACCTTGCCTCTTGTTTCCTGACTTTCTGCTTGACTCCCTCGGCTTTTTGACCCCGGACTAAGTGACATCATTCTTCTGGCTCCCTGACCTTGAAATGTGTAACCTGACTCTGCTTTCGGCTTTACAACTTGGACTGCCAATCTCCGGTAAACCTTAGACTGTGCAAGTGACCTGATATTTTGGATAACACTTTTGTTTCTCTGCCTATCTGGTGCTCTGACCTCAGCCTGTGTTTTTGGATACTCTGTGCCTTGCCTAGCCCGCCCCGCCAGGGCAATCGTGACACTCAGCAGGGTATAAAGCCATAGATCCAACCCTCCAAAGCAGCCATTTTCTCCAGGGGAACTGATTTTGGTCATCTGAAGATCAACAGTAATAGCAGGAAATCTCCAGGTTCTACCTGGAAGCTGGCAGCCCTACCCTGTGACCATCAAAAAAGGCCATGCTGGGGTTCACGAGAACTGTATAGACAAAATTCATGTGGAGTAGTGTATGTAATAAGGAAAATTCAGAGAGACAGAATCGAAAAGCTGGCTGGATTCAATCTCATACTCAGCAGTGAAAATAGTTTTTTATAGCAATAGGTTTTGGCTGGCCTTGGTAGCCCAGTAGAACTGGGCTTGTGACCAGCTCCATCTTTTGCTTAACGGGGATGGAAGAGAGCTTGGATGAGATGTCCTGCTAAGTCCAACTTTACTGCAGGGCAAACTCCTACTTTCCGAGGTGGGTAGACAGCAGAGGCTTGTCCCTATCCCGCTGACCTTTGCAGGTACTTGGAAACGAACAAAACATTCAAGCTCCAGAGAAGGCACAGGCACTCATCAGAGGTTGGCTGGCAAGTGCAGTTATGAACTCCAGTAAAACTGGGTCCCATTGCTTTTGGCAAAAAGAGGATCCCCCCCCCCCAAAGGCCATCAGTATGAAAGGGAGGAACAAAAACATGTGTGGGCAACAAGCTTGTAAAAGCAATACTGTTATTAATTTTTGTAGGCTAATTTTAGGATCCTGTGAGCACAATATCTGGGAACTCTGACGTACTCATAAACCAGTTGAAAGGGGAATTGAAGACTGCCCTGTGAGGGCTGGGGTAGTGATATCATTGAATAAGCCTTTTAAAATGTAACCCATTCCTGTAATTTTTATTATGCTTCATTTTAGTTTCTGCTACAGGCCTGAGCTATGATGCAAGCCCTCCCCCACAGACAACCAGAGGACCTTGTCCCCAGGCATGAACCCCCCCCCCAGCTTTCTTCCCCTGCTCTGTCCTTGGGGCTTTCCCAAGAGGAAACAGAGGTGTTAGCAATGCCCAGACACCAGCAGTTGCTATAACTCTTTGGAGAGGAATCCTCTGATAGCAGTGGGTCAGAGATTGGGGGGGGGGAGCATCTTCCCCTCCCAGGTCCCAGCTCCCTCCTGCTCCTGCTGCCCCGCTCCCTCCTGCTGCCCCCTCTGGCACCTCCCAGCCCAGTGCCAGAAAATAGTTGTGCCTAGTCCCACCTGCTAAAATCATGGGCCCCTGTTTCCAGTCCAACCTGTGGAAACATTTCCACACCCTCCCCAGAGTACCCTTATTCTTTGCCTGCTGCCATAGGGGTACTTTGGAGAGTCTGGGGGTGCCCGCCTTTCCATTTGTCTTTCAGATACTGGCTGCATGTTTCAGCTGGGGGGGGCCTGTGAGTGGATGGGTGCACTTCGGACCCGTCTGTGGGTGAGCTCTGCACCTGTTTCCACTCTAGCTACTGGGCTTCTCAGCTGAGTACCCACATTCATTATATCCTCCCTATAGCCATGGGTGACCTTTTGGGAGCCCCCGCTGAAACTCAGGGGATGCCTGGTCTGCCTTTCTGTCTTGCCTAACCTATCTTTTTAGATTTGAGGGGTGGTCCTGCCAGATTCACATATGCTTCCATTTATCCTCAGACGAGAAGTATTTGCTGTGATGGATGGGTGCACTCTGGACCAGGTGCAGAGTCAAACAAAACACCCCCATCAGTGGGTGTGCTCTGCACCTGTCTGTTTCTGCCCTAGCTAGTGGTTGCCTTGGCTGAGTGCCCACATCCACTACACCATCCCTGATGCTGTGGGGGTACATTGGGGATCCCCCGTCGAAAATCTGGGGGTGCCTGCCTTTCCATCTCTCTTTTGGATATTGGCTGCATGTTTAAGCCATCGCTGGGTGTGGTCACACTTTGTGGTTTGGGTGTCAGAGGTGGATTCATGGATTTTGAGCCACCACGTCAGCTTCCTTGTCAGAGCTTTTGAGTCAATGTGTCTACGTCTCAGGGCTTTGACCCACCACGTCTACTTCCTTCTCAGGGCTTTTGTGCCAGCACATCTACTTACATCTCAGGGCTTTGACCCACCATGCCTACTTCCTTCCCTGGGCTTTTGACCCACCACATCTACTTCCTCCTCAGAGCTCTGAGCCACCACATCTACTTTATTGTCAGGGCTTTGACCCACCACATCTACTTCCATCTCAGGGCTATCACCCACCATGTCTACTTCCTTCTCAGGGCTTCAAGCCATCACATCTACTTCCTTCTCAGGGCTTTTGAGCCACCCACCATGTCCACTTCTTCTTGGGTTTCCAGCCACCACATCAACATACATCACTGCACACTGGATTCTGTTTGGGTGTCAGGGGTGGACTCAGGGCTTGGAGCCACCATGTCTAAATATGTCATTACACACTTTTGGGTTTAGGTGTCAGGGGTGGACTCAGGGCTTTCGAGCCACCACATCTACTCCCATCAGATTCAGGGCTTTGACCCAGCATGTCTACTTCCTTCTCAGAGGTTTGAGCTACCATGCCCACTTACTTCTCAGGGCTTCCAGCCACCAGATCTAACAATGTCTCAGGGCTTTCAAGCCATCATATCTACTTACTCCTCAGGGCTTGGAGCCCTCATGTTCTGCTGGGTTGGCAAAAATGCCCCCCACCTTCAATTTCTACTGAAGAGATTCTTGGGGACTTTAATTCTGTTTCTGTTTTGCTGGGCTTCTACCCTTCCTTTTTTTGCTTTTGCACTCTTTTGCCCCTCCATTGGAAACAATGGAGTATGGGGGCACCTTCTTTTTTTTGGGGGGGGGGACTCGAATCCCCTAAGTCCAATTCTCACCAAACGTGGAGGAAAAATAGAGGAGTGTCAGCCATAGATGTATCTGCTGTGAGTTTGGGGTGTCTAGCATGCCAGGGGGGCATTCAATAAACCCCTGAATGTCCTGAACCTGTACCTCATTTTTTTAGAAAGCACTTTCCTGGAGCACCTTCTTGGGGGGGGGCATAACTCAGACCCCATTAATATAATCCTCACCAAACTTAGCAAATAGGTCGAGTCAGCTGGAGATCCGCTGTGAGTTTGGTGTCTCTGGCACACTGGGGGGGGGGGTGTTCCACTACATCACAGACTTACCAAACTGGTTCATTTTGTACAAGGAGGTTTTTGTCCATGATGGTCTATGGTTTGGTTCATGGACACAGAGTCCACCGTTTTCTCCAGGGGAACTGATCTCTGCCATCTGGAGAGCAGTTGTAATGCTGAGTGATCTCCAGCCCTCACCTGGATAATGGCAACAATGGTTCCCCAGTGTCAGCTAGCTGCCATGGTGTTCTGTGTTACTGGTACTTCGGTACCGTTGTTCCCCTCCCCCCTCCTGTTCTGCCTGCACACTGCTCTTGTAATCTGCTGTAACGCATTAAGCCAAACAACTGGAGGTCGTACTAGGGAGTAGCTTCGCAGCTGGTGTTGTTGCTTATAGCCTATGTGAGATGATTGCTGTTATGTCTAGCGGTACCTGGTTCCCAGGGAAAGCCCGCGCAACCGTTTCCCCTCTCCCGCCAGCGGGAACGCGACCCATTGGTTTTGTACCTGTTTCAAATCCCTTTATTATGGTTATTTTGGAAAGTGGGCTTTATGGCACTCTGTTCAGCTGAGGCCTCTCCCCTGACCAAACCCTGGCTTCCATAGACTCTACCAGAAAATCTCCAGGAACCTCCCTACCTGGAGCTGGCAACCCTAGGACTGGCCCCAATGAGTTCCTCACAAAGGCCTGCAAAGGGTTCCCTTCCTTTGTCTGAACCAAGCTTGGTTGCCTACTGTGGCGAAATGGGCTCCAGTTTACAACTCAGTTGTTCACCTTCTACCCTTGTCCCGTATGCATATCTCACTCCTTAAGTTCACTGCCACCACTCACTGAATTGTCACTGCCTTTTTAGAGGAACAGTGAGACCCCTCTGGCCAAATCTTCGTATTTGGAGATGGAATCCCCAATCTTTGGGGGATCCCTGAGAGTTGGCAACCCAAGAGTCTGTTCTTTTCTTGCTTTCCTGGGCTACCCCCTTCCTTTGGTATTGTGCAGAGCAGGGGGACTATGTGGTCAGAGCACAACACAGATTATTAGCCGAAATAAAAGAATTTATTTAACTATTTACAGAATTGTGGAGCACACACACACTAAATGAATCAGGCAGAACTGTAGGAGTAAGCACACACGATGAACCAACAGAGCACAAATCAGCAGGGGTTAAACACAATCCTCTTCCCCTACACATAATATTCTGTACCTCTGGAGGTTGTACGGATAGGATCTCTCCTTGGATCGGCCTCTGGCTCTGCTTCAGCCTCTCTCTCTTGCCCAAGAGAGCAGGGAAACTTCCATTCATTCCCCAGTCCTGCCGACTGTGGAGTGGCTGGATTTCTGCTGCCTCCCAGGGTTCCCCCACATCTCTGGCTTGTGGCCTGGTCAGCACAGGCAGCAGGAGCCTTTCCTAACCTCCTGTAGGACAAAGACTGCCTCTTCCCTGGAAGGGCTGGAGTCTATATTGATGCTGCCCCACCTCTTTTCCCACAGTTTTGGGCCTTGGGCCAGCAGACGAGGAGGCCCTATTCGATCCAGTGAGTGATACCCCTGCGGGCCCCTCTCTGGAACTACAGCTCAATTAAACCTTATGGGGGAACATTTTAAACAAACAACCACAGATGGCAGCCATCTTTCAAACACAGGAAACTGACATTTCGTTACACCTACCAACAGCCACTGAGCGGAGAGTTAGTCCCACACAGGTGGCAAGCAGCAGAAGCATCTTCGTCAAGAGAGAAAGCTGTTTGCCAGTAGTTCTGACAGGGCACAGTGGCTGAAGGGTGAGTGGGCAGGGAAGAAGAGCAAACTCAGCACCTGGCCAATGGCACGTGAATACTCTTGAGTGGCGGCTGATGGCCCAATGGCTGAGGGAGTGCATTGCACAGCCAATGGGTAAGCTGCAAAGTGCCACTCCAAAACACAATTATATATAAGGAGAGAAGAGATTAGTTTATCTTGATTTCAGTAAGACTTTTGATAAGGTTCCACATAATATTCTTGTTGACAAATTGGTAAAATGTGGTTTGGATCCTATGACTATTAGGTGGATCTGTAACTGGTTGACAGATCATACCCAAAGAGTGCTTGTGAATGGTTCCTCAAATTTTTGGAGAGGAGTGACAAGTGGAGGGCCTCAAGGATCTGTCTTGGGACCTGTTTTGTTCAACATCTTTATCAATTATTTGGATGAAGGGATAGAGGGAATGCTTATTAAATTTGCAGATGATATTAAATTGGGAGGTGTAGCAAATACAGTAGAAAGAATCAGGATACAGGATGATCTTGACAGGCTGTAATACTGAGCTAAAGCAAATGAAATGAATTTTAATGGTGTAAATGTAAAGTTCTGCATTTAGGTAGGAAAAATCAAATGCATAATTATAAGATTGGGGAGACTTGTCTTGGCAGTAGTATGTGCAAAAAGGATCTAGGGGTCTTAGTAGACCATACACTGAACATGAGTCAGCAGTGTAATGCGGTAGCTAAAAAGGCAAACATGATTTGGGCTACATCAATACAAGTATAGTGTCCAGATCATGTGAAGTGATGGTATTGCTTTACTCTGCTCTGTTTAGACCTCACCTGGAGTATTGTGTCTACAGTTTTGAGCACCACAATTTAAGAAGGATATAGACAAGCTGCAATGTGTCCAGAGGAGGGCAACGAAGATGGTGAGGGGTCTGGAGACCAAATCCTATAAGGAAAGGTTGAAGGAGCTGGGTATGTTTAGCCTGGAGAGGAGATGACTAAGAGGTGATATGATCAGTTGAAGGGCTGTTATATAGAGGATGGAGCAAGTTGTTTTCTGTTGCCCCAAAAGCTCAGACCAGAACCAACAAGTTGAAATTAAATCAGAAGAGTTTCCAGCTAATCTTTAGAAAGACCCTCCTGACAGAGTGGTTCCTCAGTGGAACAGGCGTCCTCAGGAGGTGGTGGGCTCTCCTTCTTGGGGGGGGGGGGTCAAACAGAGGCTAGATGGCCATCTGACGGCAATGCTGAATCTGTGAATTTAGGCAGATCAAGAGAAGGAGGGCAAGAAGGGTTGCCTCAGTGGCCCTTTTTTACACACCCAAAGAAATGCTGGTCGCCATTTTGGGATCAGGAAGCAATTTTTCTCCAGGCCAGTTTGGCTGGAGATCCTGGAGGGTTGGCGGTTTTTTGGTCATCTTCTGGGTGTGGAACAGTGGTCAATGGTGGTGTGAAGGGGAGGGTATTTGTGAATTTCCTGCATTGTACAGGGTGTTGGAGTAGACGACCCTGGAGGATCCTTCCAGCTCTATGATTCTATGATTCTATATACACAGCTAGATTCAAGTTTAGTAGTACCTTAGAGACCAAGAAGATTTTCAGGGTATAAGCTTTCAAGAGACAAAGCTCCCTTAATCAGATATAAATTACAAATAGTGCATGCCCAGAAGATTCACAGTAAACATAAGGCAGACATAACTGGGAAAGACAGGGTAGGTAGAAGAGTCTTGTACAGAAGCATCAGAAGGGGAAGAGTTGGAGGGTTATATTCCCAGCACCTTTAAACCAGGTCATCTTGCTAAGGTTCAAGGCTAGTAGGCCAGTGACACGTGGCTTGACCAGATACTATGCCCTTACTACATATGTGGGTGAAGCTTTAAGTAAAAAGGTAATTTTTAACACACCCGGAATCATGTTTAAACGGGTTTAAGAGGTTCACAGTTTAAATGCAAACACCAGAACCCAGAATCTGATATGAAATACCACCACACAACTGCTGCGAGGATATAAAGAAAAGGATGACATTGTCATAGGCCGCATTTATATGTCTCTCAACTGACATTAAGCCAAAATGTGCATGCAACTCTAGTTACTAGTGGCATGCAAACACCCCAGTTCCCAGTCCCGGACTCAAATAGCTTCCTGGCCAAGCATTTAGTTCTGTCTTACCCAGTGCTACTTGCTCTGGTTGGCAGTGGTTCTTCAGGAACCTGAGCAGGTATCTTTTCCTGCCCTGCTACTGAATGATGTTACCTAAAGGACCCCTTTGCTATACTGCTAAGCTAGGGCCCCTCATCACGAAATGTAGCCGGAAAGGTATCTGGGAGTTTAGGGAGAAGAAAATGGCCTGGAGCTGCTGTAGGAAGGGGCGAGGGGAGGGAATCTATAGATTCGCACTATCCTGCTGCAGCTCTTTGGGAGCAGCTTTTCAGGGGGCTACAGGGGGCTTTAGCTGGAAGAAGGAATCAGGAAGAATCATCTGACCAGTGCTCTGCCTTGGATGGTGCCTTTGTCAGAAACAATTCGTCTCATAAAAATAATTGGAAGAACAATATTCATGTCCAGTAGTATCTTAGAGACTAACAAGATTTTCAAGGTATAAGCTTTTGAGAGTCAGAGCTTCATCACTGAACGGAGCTTTGACTCTCAAAAGCTTATATACCCTGAAAATCTGTTTTGTGCATGTGAGTATCCTCTCTCTCTCTCTCTGCTTGTGAGCTTGGAAGTGATGGTGACTTCTGGTGACCCCTGGTGGGGCTTGGAAATTTCAGAGAGGTGGCTTGATATTATCTGCCTTTGCGTCCCAGCCCTGGTATTCCTTGGAGGTCGCCCTTCCAAGTCCTTGCCAGGGTTGGCCCTGCTTAGCTTTCAAGATCTGATGAGATTGGGCTTGTCTGGGCTATCCAGGACAGTGAAGATTATACCCTGAAAATCTTGCTGGTCTCTAAGGTGCTAGTTGACTCAAATCTGACCGTTCTATTGCAGACCAACACGGCTACCCTTGGAAACTATCTTCCTGGAAGAAAAATGTTTTCCCTCCATTACAGTTTATCGTCCTCTGCTTAAAATGGGCATAAGGGGAATAATCAAATAGACAAGAAAAAATCCTTTAAAAATAAAAATATGCAAACAGGACATTTCAGCTCATGGGCATGTGTATAGAACTTATATCCAAGAGTTTCCATAACAGATACTCTAATGCCAGAGTTCAGTACAGTCACCTTCTTATTGCCACCCAAGACGAAATAAGAGACAGACACAAATGCTGGGTTTTAACTATTGGGCCACTTTATTAAATGACATCTTAACTGTAATCAACGGCAAGGGCGAACAGTTCAGCGGTATGATCAAGGCCCGCGGGTCTCCGACCCCTTCCTTGACTTTTGACATAGGGCGAGCCACCCAACCCCAGGCTGGAGCCATCAGCAATGGCTCCCGCCCAGCCGGTTAGCCAATAAGGCCGACCCCGTAGCCCAACTCCCGAGCCGCTAGGTTCAAAGAGAGGACCAACGGGGTGTTCCACCAGGCAGTCTGCTTTCCCCGCCCCGTGCCGCTAGGCACAAAGGCTGTACTCACTAGACCCCTTTCCACCCAAATATGGGTGTTGGCTGGTGCTCACCGTACCGCAACCTACATACCGCCTAGAACCCTGCCACCGCCAAGGCAAAGCCTCAGCTTATGCCTTTGTGCCCACCGGGAGGCCCAGTGCCACCCGCAGCCCTTGCCGCAGGTCTTCCAGAAATATGTCATTGCCCAATTCAGACAAGTGGACCCCATCCTGCCTATACAATTCAGGACGCCCCGGGTGCAAATTTGGGTGAGGAAGAAAAAAGCCCAGGCCGCCTTCTAATATTCTTTGTAGCTCTCGGTTAGCCTTCCGGCGAGCCTTGTCAATAGCCAACGGACTCATCGCACCTCGCCACACTCTACGAGGCACAATAGCCAACCAAATTAAGTGCGTCTCCGGCCATCTCCGTCGTATCGCCTTAAAATCGTCTCAGGCCTGAAGGATTAAGGCTTTCCCCTTCATCAAACCCAAATCATTTCCGCCCAAATGTATAACAAGAAAATGTGGTGGGGGCCCAGATTTGTCTTGAAACAACAATTGCAGCAACCCAAACCACTGCAAGCCCCTGCGGCCCCTCCACTCCACCGAAGCCCACCGGCCGAGACCAAGCTGAGAGCCTATCGCCATTCGCCTGGCGTGGCATGCGGCCCAAAAAACATAACTGTGCCCGCAGATCAAAACAGTCTTCCTTTCCTGCCGGGCAAACAAACCTGGAACAGAGAATACAGTTAACAAAAAGGTGGGGGAAAACACAACCATCCCCTCTTCATCCCTGCAGCCTTTACTTCCTTACCAAAGGGCGGACGTACTTCCGGAACACTCCTGAGCGCCATCTGCCCAACCACCTGATATCCCCATCTGTATACCCCATGACCGCTGCCGTAGATGCAGCGCCAATGCGGAAAGAGTGCGTCCCAAAACGCACCCCTTCCAGCCCCAAATGAGCTAATGCCCTAGTTGTGACCGACCAAAACTGGTACTTCGTCAAAGGGGTGTCATCATGGTGCTGAAATAGCAGACCATCGCGCATATGCCTAAGCGCTAGGTAAGCGGCTAAGGCTTTTACTGGGCATAACTGCGCCTCTCCGCAAGCTCCGAGCTCCACCACTACACCACGCTGGCGCTGATCTGTCTTTGAACGCCTCACTACCAACTTGGCCTTAACCACGCCCAACTCTATATCATGTATCCTCAGGGCCCTATCAGATGAATCACTTCTGGACTGTACGACCAGTTCACTAACCCGTAAAGCCCCCCAAAATGCCACAAGAGCGGCGGCATGAAATAGGGCCTCTTCATATGCAGAAGAGCAAACATGCCTCCATGTGGCTTGTAAGCCCCGCAAAATGTCTGGGGAAATGGGCTGCCTCTGGTCCATTCTAGCCCCAGCCTCCCGTAACCATCCTTCCAACATCTTCCGAATTCTGAAATCCCCCGTGTAATCAGGAGCCCCTTTAGCTTTGCTAGTGAACGCAACCGCTGACAACATCCCTTTAATGGAGCTTACTGCCAAGCCCCTGCCCTTTAACATCACACAAAAATGTAAAAGCTGCTCAACCGGCACAGGCCAAGAATCAGGGTACCCTACCTCACGCCTAAAATTTGAAAACTGGATAACTGACCGGTCATAGGCCCTCCTGGTGTTGGGTGCTACGGCTAACGTTATTGCCCTGTTCACTTCCGCCTTCCAACCAACCAGAGCCCTGGCAACATCTGTACCGGCTGTGGGTCTGCGTCCGGGGCGAGCTGACGGAATCTCTCCATCTGTTTACGAGAGAGAGCATCAGCCACCCCATTGTCTGCCCCAGGGACATGCCTAGCCAAGAACAATATGTTCAGCTGGAGGCACCGAAGTGTAAAAGCCCTAACAAGACGCATTACCCGTGGAGATCTGGAGGACAAGGAATTGATTACCTGCACCACCGCAAGGTTATCACACCAAAAATGAACTGTGTGATTGGCCAGTTCCAAGCCCCATATGTGTACTGCTACTAAAATGGGAAAAAACTCCAAAAAAGTCAAATCCACAGTCAGGCCTTCCAGCCCCCACCACGCAGGCCAATCCTCCGCACACCAGCGTCCCCGGAAATATACGCCAAAACCCGAGGACCCCGCCGCATCTGAGTGCACCTGAAGCTCCGCCTCAAGCCTAAGATCGGCCCTCCAAAAAGAAAATAACGAACCCCCATTGAAAGCAGCTAAAACATCCAACCACATCTCCAAATCCTGCCTCATACCTGCAGTGATCCGGATCCTGTGGTGTGGAAGCCGCAACCCAGCCATGGCTGAATACAGCCTCCTCAAAAAGGCCCTTCCTGGAGCAACTACCTTACAAGCAAAATTTAAGTGGCCAGTCAACTGCTGGAGCTCCTTCAAACTAGCCTTCTTCTTTCCCAGGAAACCATGAATACGGTCACGTAGGTCCACCAGCTTGCTAACCGGAAGCCGAGAGGCCTGCGCCACCGAATCCAATTCCACACCCAGAAACGTAAGCCTCTGTGCAGGACCCTCTGTCTTTTCATGTGCAAGGGGCACACCCAGCTCCCTTGCTAACCTCGTAAATGCCTCCAACAATCTCTCACACTGCCTCGACCCACTCGGCCCTACAAACAAAAAATCATCCAGGTAATGAACAACTGTGCCCAAACCCGTGCGCCTACAAACGGCCCACTCCAAAAAGGAACTAAAACGTTCAAAAGTGGCACATGAAACAGAACAACCCATCGGCAGTGCTCTATCTAAATAAAAGGCACCCTCAAAGCAGAAACCCAGGAGCTCGAAATCCTCAGGGTGAACTGGAAGGAGACGAAAGGCAGACTTAATGTCGCACTTTGCCATCTCCGCTCCTTGTCCACATTGCCGCACTACGCGCACCGCCTGATCAAAAGAGGTATAACGCACAGAGCACAACTCCTCGGGAATGGCGTCATTAACTGAGCCGCCCCTCGGATAGGACAAATGATGGAATTAATCTGAATTCCCCGGAAGCTTTCTTGGGCACGATACCCAAGGGAGAAACTCGAAGGTTGGGAACTGGTGGAGCCCGGAAAGGACCCAGCACCCTTCCTTCCCTCAACTCCTTGTCGATCTTCTCCCTAACTACAGTCTCCATGCCCCTTAAAGACTTCAGGTTACGTGCCATAAAAGGGGCCCTAACTCCCTGGAAGGGAATGTGAAAGCCCTTAGAAAAACCCTCCAACAAATACATGCTGTCCCTGTGACTGGGGTAACCTTGTAACAACTGTTTAAGCACTGTCCATCTTATGGGGGTTGGCCCCCTTTCCATGCCCCTGTGAGGGACCCCCCCCTTCAGTCCGCCTGCGACCCCTTCGCGGCTTTCCTCGGAAACACGCGGAGAAGGGATGGGGTCCGGCACACAGAGGGCATTCATGCCTAAACTGGCATGCCTTCCGGCTGCACATTCCTTGCGCCCCAAATTCCCAGCAAATCTGGCAAGGTTGAACCGCCCGCCCTGCCTGTGGGCGGGGACCAGCATGCGTAAAGGAACGTTCCACCAGATGCCCGCTATGAGAGCGTTCACCCGAATTCGGCCTGGAGGCTGTCATCACTTGTAACCACAAATGAGGGTGAATCTGGTCCCAACGTAAAGAAGGGTTCATGGCCGCCCGCATCCTAAATTCTTCATCGTACTGAAGCCAGGCAGGTCCGGTAAAACCAGTATAACCCTTGTATATGATGTCAAAGTATTGGAACAACCCGGCTGCCTTATGAGGTTGCGCTTTAGACAGCACACCCGCATAAATCAAAAATCCAGCAACCCAGTTGGCCCAATTCTTATCAACCCTCATTCGCCTGTATTTTTCTTTATCCTTCTCTTCTAAATCCTCCTTCTCCTTCTTCTCTAATTCATGGTACAATAACGTGAATACATCCACAAACTCTCCCCTACATATTTTCTCCCTGGTAGCTGGAAGGAGGTGATCGCCAAGAGGCAATGCCAAGTCCCCGAATGGGAGAGCAGCGGCATGAGCCCCTGCATATGATACTCCGCCTGGCGCTGGGCCACCCCACCATGGTGTAAAACGAGCACAGCAAGCAGCTGCTGCTGGAGGAGAAGTGCCCTGTCCCATCTGCCCCCACCCGTGGCTGTATGCTGGAGAGATGGGCGATGGGCAGGTAAGAACAAAACCCCTCAGATTCGGGGCGGCCCCATGGCCATGCCCCCCCAATGTGCTGTGTGCAACACTTACCAACTGCCGAAGACGAGCCTGCCACGGGCTCAGCTGGATTCTGCTGCCCAGCAGACTTAGCTGCAGCCTGGCTTCCATCCTTGTTACCTTCGCCGTCATCCACATTCACCACTGCAGAACGCCCCTCTACAATAGATAAATGCGTTAATACCTCTGCTTGAAACCTCTTGTTGGCAGCCGCCCCAGTTTCTTTCCTACCCTTAGCATCTCCCGGCGGACGCACAGTAGGAGTGGATACACCTGCCGCAGCCTCCACTGCCAACAAGCGGTCCAAAATGGCCTGCTGCACACCGTCATCCTCCTCATCCGATGAAGACAATGCCGGAGCTTGTCTCTTAGGTCTTGGCTTAGGTGCCGGCGGCTTGCCTTTTGAGCGACCAGAGCCCTTCCTTGCAGGAGCCATGACCGAAAGTGAAAGTGATTCCTGAATTAACAAAATGGCCACCAGCCCCTGAAGACAAAATGGCCGCCGATCACTATAAGCAAGTGGCCACCACACCCAATATGGCCCCCACCTAGCGCCCAATGTGGAGGACGAAGGAAGGACAAATTGGACCTATGCCCCACCCGTAGCCCCCAAAGAGGTCTCTGAGCGGCTCTCAAACCTCCTGTCCTCTGCTCGCCCCCCCACAAACACCCTGTGAGGCAGGCAGGCGAGAAAGCACTGCCTTAAACTGCCTTTGTTCAAGAACAACTCTTATCAGAACTATGGCTCGCCCTACCACCCAACCAGCAAAAGTGAAGGACAGAGGAAGGAAGTCCTGGTCTCTCCAACCAACGTCCTAAGCCTGAGCAACTACCAAACCGTGCCCACCGCCTGCCTTTTGCCTCCTTTTCCCAGCCCGCTTCAAACTGGGATGGAGATTGGTGGTGGATGCAGCCACAGTAAAATCCTTCACGCTCCCTATGCTGTGGGCCACCGTCCACAAGCTAGTCCAAAAATTGGGGGGGGGGAGATCTCAACCCCGCAGGCCCAGATCTCAACCCCGCAGGCCAAGAAACCCCCCCCCATGCACAAACGGCAAGCCGCGCTTTTACGCATGGCTCGCCCCAGCTCGGCCCGGAACAACCCGCAGGCCACCGGCCCTGACGCCGCTCTGGTCGTCTCACTGTCCACTGCACCCGCTCTTATGAAGGGGGGGTGGGATGGGGGGGGGACCTGCGCCACCAACCAATTGTTCCCCAAGCCGCCGCAAGGCTCGCTGCCCCCGACGCCCCCACCGCCCCAGCGATCTCCGCCCCCAGGCCCGCACGAGCGCAGCTCGCCCCAACTCAGCCACAGAACCAAGAAGGCCCCCGGCCCCGACACAGCTCCGGTCCGCCTCACAGTCCCTCGCTCCCGATCCGCTGGCGAGTCGCGCCGCCCGCGATCTCCACAGGCCGACGACGACGACCTCCTCGTCGCACCCCACGGAAGCCTCTCCACTGCGCCGACCAGACTGCCCCCGCAGCCTCCCAGCCGAGCCTCGTCCAGCCGGGGAGCTCCCGAAACCCTCGAGTCCTAAGCCCGACAGAGCTCCCCGCCTGCACGACGACTCGGTGAAACTGCTGCCGAGTAGGGGAGGGGGGCCAGCTTATAACTCCTTGGCCCCTCCTCCCCCCTTAGATCCAAACGGGCCAATTATGGCCCGCCACGATATCCTGCCTCCTTCTTCTGGGCGGCAAAAACGCCTCCCCATCCCAACGGCCGTTCGGCCGAGGGATGATGATTCGGCATATAGCAGATAAGCACACATGTTAAAAATCACTCCATTTTTTTTCTTTTTGCTTCAATGAAAGCTCTCTATACGTGCAGGTGCTTTGTTTGAAACAGTGCTAATTGATCAATGCAGATTGTTTCAAATTCACTACATGAGATATATTTTCATTGTAGACTGAGGGAAGGGGGGGGGAGAATGTGAGACTGAGTCTTATTTCTTGCAGAAAGAAAACGAAATGATTCAGACTGGCTGCTGTTATGGTATCCAAGGACTACCTGAGGACTTGAGTAATGTAGCAGTGAGAAAGCAGAGGCATTGTTCCAACTACTGAGAAACTTGGGAAAACACAGAAGAACACAGAAGAACACACACACACACACACACAGAGAGAGAGAGAGAGAAGAGAGAGAGAGAGAGAGAGAGAGAGAGAGAGAGAGAGAGAGAGAGAGAGTGAGTCAAGGCCAGTGTTAATATTCCCATGTAAATCTCAAGCCTGGACAAGCATAGCTCTATTGACAGCATATTTATGTATACAATAACTTGCAGATGTGCAAGTATCCAAAATAAACTTATATTTTGCTGCCAGATATGTGCTCAGTCCAGGAGTTGCTTGGTGGTCCTTGAGAACATAGATAACAATCTCTACCTGGATTCACAGAAGTCATTACAAAAGCTACAAAGCTCCTTTGCTTTAGTGAGGCAGGCAAAGCTCACTGAAGGGGTCGGAAGAGTTCACAAGGGTCACATCTGGACTACCAGTCTAGCATTTGCTAGCAATGACAGAAGAGGGGAAAGGGACTGAGGATTAAGAATATATACAATTCCAATTCTTTCAGTTTTAATGCACTTAACCTCCACTCCCCTTTTGAATGCAGCTTACACTAAGGGTAGCCTTCTGAGTTATCAGCAATTCGATAACCCCACCTTGTCCAAAACCACAGTATTGGTTTGTTTCTCATAGCCCATGCACTAAAAATATGTTAACCTCATCATTAACTCCCCCCCCCAATATATTGGGGTCCTAAGAAAGCTATCAAATCCCAGGCAAATATACCCATCAATTCCTGCCAGCTGACAAACCGTGGGAGGTGGCCTTGGACAAACTGCCCTTCATTCTTGTGCATGTTCTGCCACATACCACAGTTAGGGCCTGAGCAGGCAAATATGACTTCCACCTCTCCAGTAGTGTCTGCTTGCCTCTGGCTAATCCAGCATTGCCAGGTTAGGGGGAAGAGGAGGAGTGCCTGGTACATATGAAGGAAGGCGAGGAGTCCTCTGGTTGTGGTGCACCTAATCTGGCTTCCCCTAAAGGAGTTTGATGCCCTACACCCAGATTAGCCTAGAACAAACAAGCATCCCTTGCACCTATTCAGGTGGAATGGACTCTCCCAGACACACATGATTGACAGGTGCCTGCTGAGGGTGAGGGAATTCCTGCCCCCTCAATTGCCCCCCCTTACTCAAGTATGCGGCAGGAGGAAAATGGGGGAGGGGGCAGTACTACAGATGTTTAGTTATCACCCTCCCCGGTGATACTCTAGGAACTGGCCAAATATCTTTGGTATTTCCCATAGTGTTTTGGAGTTTCCTATACTGTTGCAGGGGAAGTGACATCACTTCTGAGTGATTTGCCTGGC
Source organism: Gekko japonicus (assembly GCF_001447785.1). Lineage (NCBI taxonomy): Eukaryota > Metazoa > Chordata > Lepidosauria > Squamata > Gekkonidae > Gekko > Gekko japonicus. Next base: position 75,308 of record NW_015161448.1, read on the forward strand.
AGTGACATCAAAATGTCAGTTACACTTTGACCTCACAGGCCCCACTCCCAAACAGCTCCACCCCCTAACCACACAGCAGATGAGTGCCTGGACTTGGAAACCTCCCTTCATCCTTATGTGTTTTAGGGTGCTTGCAAATCATCCCCACCTATGCCACAGCAGCCTGCACTATTCTTGCCATCCATAGTGAGAAGCTAGCCCCATTAAAAATGTACAGCAGAGTTACGCCCTCCTCCCAAGCCTATCAGAAGAGAGACATCAAGATTCCTGTCTAGTCCCTATGATGACTGGCCCCTCCCACATTGCCCGGGAAGCTGCTGCAGTGGAAAGCTTGTGGCCAGGAGGCACAACAGATTTAAACAGCCACTCCCTGTTCTCTCCACAGCTAGAGTACACATGGCCCCCACCCACCTCATGGAATATTATGGTTCATCCCTAAAGAAAGGTAGGGCAAAAATGTTACCCATTTGTGGGCTGGGAACTGACTCAGAGCCAGTTCCAGATTTTGGGAGACCCAGGCAGAGAGTGCCCAGGGGCCCTCTCCCCTCCTCTGAACACCACCAGGCCTCCCTACTGGCATCTTCCCTCCTGACAACCACCTGTAAGTTGTCCAGCACACCTTTTCTCCAATGGCACCAGGTTGTGTGTGGCAGGGGAGTGCCAATGCTGTTGATGCAAAAAAAAAACAAAAACACCCTGCTCTGTCCTACCTGCACACCCTTCCCCAGTGATGCTGTGTGGCGCATGTAGCAGGGAGCATGGGTGATGGGGTCCCAAAGCAGATTGTGGGAGGGCATATATTGGCAGGTGGCAGGGCAGGCACACTGGTAAGACATCAGTGGCAGTGGGGCTTGCTAGAAGCCTTGAGCCCTGGCAGCTGCCCCAACTCAGGATATGCCGATAAGCCTTGAGCCCCTGGCATCATGACTTATCATGAAATCCGGTATCATCTGAGGATGCTGCCTCTTGTCTCCAGTACCTTGTTTCACCGTAGTTAATGTCACAGGGTAGCAGAGAACGCGACACTACAATGCAGGGATGAAACTTGTTTTCTTCCTCTCCACAATGCGGTGCATGGAATCAGGTGTACATTAGAAGACAGAAGTGCTCCCCCAATTCCAGTGCACTGATCTCAGCTGGAGAGAGGTGGTGGGTAAAATTCTTTATGACGTATCAGCTGTCATGAAGTTTCAGGTGGTGCTTTAGTGAAAGCTGAAGAGGCTTAGAAACACCTGAAGCACTTCTCCAAGTTCTTTATTTAATTGTTCTAGAACTTCTGGTAGATATAGGGCTAGGGTTTTTTTTCTAGACAGGTTCAAAATCCTGAGGATGAAATGGATGGATTTTAAAATGCATGCAGCGGTCAGACAAACTGACTTAATTATGTTCCTTGGAATGAGCTGTCATCTAGGATGATGTATCTCATTCTGACATGCTCAATATATGAGTTTTTTTGAAAAAATCTCCTGGGCTGTAACTGGGTGTTTGACAGACAGCAACCTACATCGCAGAACTGCCGCCGCCACAGTGTGTGTGGGCGGGTGGCTTGTCTCACAGAGAAAAAGTAGTACTGTCATGAGGCTGGAGTGCCTCCCTATGAGGCAAGGCTAAATCTTCTGGGGCTTTTCGGTTTAGTGAAAAGGTGACTGAGTGCTGACAGAGACGTACAAAAGTATGCATGGTGGGGAGAAGATGGATAGAAAGGAACTTCACCCCCCCTCTCACAATACTACAACTTTAAGTCATCCTTTGAAGTAGGCTAGAGGTCGATTCCAGACAAGACAAAAAAGAAGTACTGTGTGTCTCAGATGACTAGATGACTTGTAGAATGCATCGTCACAAGATGTCACTGGCTTAGATGGCTAGACAAAGGGACAAATATATGAAGGGTCAGGGGTCATTTTGTGGGAAAAGAGGTGCAGGAGCTCATTAGCATAACTTATTAGCATAACTTATTTGCATATGCCACACGCCCTGACATCACCGGAAGTGTGTCAAAAGGCAACACCCACCGCTCAGGCTCCACTGGACTGTTTTGGATTGCTAGCTATTGGGGGGGGGGGACATGCAGATCTGTCCTCACAGAGGAGGGAGAGCTTGTACCTGAATAAAACTTGGTCTTAAAGGTGCCACTGGACTGTTTTGGACCAGGGGGAGCTCTGCAACTTACCTGGCTGCTTCTTGCTTTGACTGGAGGCTGCTGGGAGCAGGGGGTGGGGCTTGTTGCATGTACCCGCCCCCTGGGCTCTTTACTGCCAGAGCTCTGCTCCTGTGCACTCCTGCAAGAAATGACCCCTGTGAAGGGTACATCTCACTGGCTATGAACCATGACAGGCTAAGAGGCAGACTTCCTCTCACTGTCCGAAGGTGGGGAGCAGCCAGCAACTTAGGTAAGGTTGCCAACATTGGGTTGGGAAATTCCTGGTGATCTGGGAGTGGCGCCTGGGGAGGGCAGAGTTTGGAGAGCAACGGGACGTGATGCCATAGTGTTCACCTCCAGAAGCTGCCATTTTGGACAGGTAGAACTGATCTCTATCACCTGGAGATCAGCTAAGGTTGCCAAATGCCCCTTGGCCACCAGTGGGGGATGGGGGGTAGGGTTGCCAAACCCCAGGTTGGGAGATTCCTGGAGATTTGGGAATGGACCCTGGGCAGGACAGGGATCTCAGTGGGATACAGTGTCTATCCTCCAAAGCTGCCATTTTTTCAGGGAAACTGATCTCTGTAGTCTGGAGATTAATTGTAATTCTAGAGGATCCTCAGGTCCCACCTGGAGGCTGGAATCCAAAAGATCAGTGGTTATTCCAGGCAGGGCCATAGCCAGCAGTGGGGCTTTAGGGGCCTCACCCCCTATTGATTAAGGGGAGCCCCGGCACCAGCCAGCCAATCAGCTCTTGGAGAGCTCTCAGGGAGCCGACTCTCTGGCTGGCTGGTGCAGATGCAGTGTGGTGCTGGGGCGGGCCATTAGAAATGCCTCACTGCGCCTGCACCTGCTTGGAGAGCCAAGGAGGCAGTCAAGTGGCAGGGCAGCAAGCACCACTCGCTGTCCAGCTGCCTGCTGCCTCTTCTTCAGCTCTTCTCTGAGGAGAGCCACTCATGGTGACATCATTAGAGACGTCACCGTGTCGGGGAGGGGCATGATGCCCCCTGAATCCCAAAGTCCCCTGCCGGAAAATTTCCTGGCTATAGGACTGATTTTAGGAAACTCTCGTCCCTATCTAGAAGTTGGCAACCCTAAAGTTAGAGCTGTTGCCTATGGGCCCTGATCATTGGCTGCCCTGTGGCATATGACTGCTGGAAATAGGATGCTGGACTGGAGAGCCATTTGTTTGAAATGGCGCGGCTACTCTTACATTTATATACTGCCAAATATGGCAAGAGGGGGCTGATTTGGAAAAGAAAAGCAGGAGGTGTGTGTGTGAGAGAGAGATGCTTCACCTTTTCCCACTCACTGATTCCCCCCAGACACTTTTTTGGTTAACTGCAGTGGGAACGTCAGTTGTGACATATGGCAGGTGGCATCAAGAGGTTTTTTTTAGAAATTTACACAATTGTCCTATTGTAGCTGCGCAGTAGTGGCTAGCAAGCACCTTCCATTTAAATCCTCATGTTTCAGGTTTTGTGCATGCCAGTTGGGTGTAGTGGTTAAGTGCACGGACTCTAATCTGGGAGAATCGGGTTTGGTTCCCCATGCCTCCACTTGGGCAAGCCATAGTTCTGTCAGAGCTGTTCTCTCAAGGACAGTTCTGAAAAGAGCTCTCTCAGCCCCATCTACCTCACAGGGTGTCTGTTGTGGGGAGTGGAAGGGAGAGGAGTTTGTAAGCTGCTCTGAGACTTCTTTGGGTAGTGAAGGGCAGGGTATAAATCCAATCTCCTCCTCCTCCTCCTCCTCCTCCTCCTTCTGTTAGTTTTTTGAATGAAAGGGAACTGAAAGGAAAGCAGGGGAAAGGGGAAAATTCACTCTAGAAAGGATTTCAGATGCAAGTGCAGAAATTGAAATGGTGCTAGTCAAGGTGAAGCCACCCTGCCCCCAGCTCTACTATTGCTTAGGTTTTCCATCTTTTAATTTTTTGAAAAAAACGGAAAGGAGTGAGCGAACTAGCAAGAAGTTGGATGTTCTGGTGGTGCCCCCCATCAGCATACGAACCACTGTCTGAGCCTGTTCCCCTCACCAGCTTTGTGGCAAGACTCCGGCGACTTGATAGCTGCCTGTCCTCAGCCTGGGCTCCCATTTGGCACTGGCAGCTGAGCGGTGGTGGTGGGCTTTTCAGAGCCACTGCAGACAGGCAGTTTGCTAATGGAGCACGAGGAGGCTCAGGGCCAGAACGCGGAAGATGAAAGTCACATTTAAGCGCAAGCATTCTGGCTTTAAAACATTGAACTAATTCAAATAAACACAAAAAACAAAACTGGGGCCCCGTTCACACGGCGAATTTGCCCCACGGGAGGGACGGCTTGCCTGTGGATTGAAGCTATGTGATCATACCTGAACATCTGGGAAACGTCGCACTCCCGTCCCTAACCCGCAGCTTTGCCCCAAAGATGCGGATTTAAAAGCTATCAGGAACCATGTGCTAGTTTCCCGATAATGCGTGGTGCGTGCGGGTGTCTGATCAGGAAGCGGTGGTAGCCCGTTGCAGCCAGCGCCCGTCGGCGTCCCATGCATGCACACAAACACCTTGCTGCTGTGTTACCTCGCGTGGTGTTATTGACTGGGCACGGAGCTTCGGGGGAAGGTGACATCATGCTACCACGCGTCTTTTTGCTCCGGCTCAAAAAGCCTCCTGTCCCCTGCGGATTATCCTGCTCGTGTGACCAGGGCCTGGAAATAACATTCCCTTGAATGGTTTCATGTGTACTCTTGTGCCTGGAGTTGCAGAAAATCATTTGGTGCAAGTGTCGCCCACCTGGAAGCCCTCCAAGATCTAATGCAGTTCCTCCACACTAAAGCAGCCCCTCGTTGTTCCCACAAACTAGCCTTTCATGCCCAAGCCTTACATCCCCCCCCGCCACCTCCCAATGACCACCCGAGCCTGTCCCCCTCATCAGCCTTGCACTGGTGTCGGGCAGGCGGGTTTGCTAGAGGATCACAAGGAGGCTCAGGATGCTGGTAGCCAGGTGGTGGTGGTGGGGCTTTTCAGAGCTGTGTCCCAGCCCCAATCCTCCTTGTGCTTTGCTAGTGAACCTGCCTGCCCAGCCACCAACACAAGCCTGGTGAGGGGGAAGGCTTGGGCAGTCATTGGGAGCCGACTGGGGTGGAGGGAAGGACAGAAGGCTCTGGCATGAAAGGCCAGTTTGTGGCAACAACAAGGGGCTGTTTTAGTGTGGAGTGACTGAATCAGATCTTGGGGGGCTGTGGGGGGGGAACACTTTCACCAAATGATTTTCTGCAGGTTCAGGCACAAGAATATACATGGAGTTGTTCGAGGGAATGTTATTTCCAGTTTTGTTTTTGTGTTTATTTGAACTAGTTCAATGTTTTAAAGCCAGAATGCTTGAATTCAAATGCAACTTTCATCCTCTGCATCCTGGCCCCGAGCCTCCTCATGCTCCCCTAGCAAACCTGCCTGTCCACAGTGTCTCTGGAAAGCCCTCCTGCCGCCTGGCCACCAACACTAAGTGGGAGCCCAGGCTGAGGGTGGGTGGCTACCAAGTCACCAGAGTTCTACAAGATGGGGTTGGCAAGGGAGAAAGGTTTGAGCGATCATTCGCATGCTGGGCGGTGGCTGCTGGCAGCACAATGCATGCCCGGTTGCTCACTGGCTCCCTTCCTTCCTTTGAGGTGTGCCTGCTGCTGCCTCTCTGGCCAGGTGTTCGGTGTCTCCTCCTAAGGGCATGCATCTTTTAAAACTTTAAACTGCACACACACATGCTACTTCTAGCCAAACTTTTAAAACATTCCCTGCCAATTATATTTTCTCCAGCGATCAAGATTAGCGAAAAACTCATATCGCTACACTAAACCCACATATAAAATAAAATAAAATATGGAAAACCTAAGCAGTAGTGGAGCTTGTTCACAGATGAAGGGGGGAAGAACCACTAACGTTCTGCTAAGATGGCTACCTGAGAGTAAATACAGATAGAAGAATCTCCTATTTCAAAAAAAACAAACACCTGTTGTGAAATTGTCCAATAAGGAGTGGGAGGAACAACCTCAATATGGGTGGTGGAGTGGCCTCCAAGGGGCTGGGAAAGGGTGGGGGGAAATCAGAGGAAATCTATATACTTTTGAATTACCTTTGGCTTGGAAGCGAAGCAAGGGGAAAACCCACAACTAAACCACTCTCAGAAAACCCGAGGAAGCAGTGAATGGAAAACAAACTGAGAGCTGAAGGGAGGGAAAACAATGCAGAATGGGGGGTGGAATGACAGACATGCATGGCAAAAGTAATGGGAATTCTGCATGACAAAGAATACCCAATGGACATGCACAGTGAAAGTGAGGGAAAACACCCATGCCTAATAGGCCATACACATAATACCTACTTTGCCACTGAGAAGTGGAAGTACCAAGATCATGGGTTGGATCATTCTGGCCTATTGGTTTGCAATGAATGCTTCTGACATATTGATATTCCGAAAAAGAATGATTCTGTATAAATCGTTAACTAAAGGGGAATCATACATTATTTAGCCTCCAGGGATAAATTGTTCTTTAAGATTTCTTTGAACTTTCCTTGAGTGAAGACATCCTATAAAGATCAGATGCTCTGGGAGGTTCCCCCCCCCCTTTTAATGCAAAAATATGTGAACCACATGGGAGTGTCTGAATATTACACTGGGATGACTATTTGAAGATTGTACTGTACAACAATCTAGCAGTAACCTTTTTAAAAATACCTGCTGAGGTTCCATCAGCCCTGATGAAGAAACTGTGATGTGTATTAGAACTGTTTATCTTTCAGCTCAGAGTTATCCAAATAATACTTTGCCATGACTGGAAGCAACTCTGAACCCCCCATGCTGCAGGTTTTTAACTTTGCATTTTCATACAATTAAAATGTACACATTAGCACAGTAATGGGACATAGGAGGGTGGAAAAGTAGATAAATACATCTTCAGTGCTCCGAATTATTTGGTAATCCTAGGGGTACTTTTTTCAAAAGAACCAGCATACTTTCTACTTTATTACAATCCCACTGATGTGATACCAGCATCCAGAAGAAAATTAAGTTCATTTTTATTATGTGCAGTGAAATCTGCTACATGCAGACATGGGAAATTACAAATCTTAACCATCTATCCATCAGTGGCACACAAAAGAGCAGGACATTTCAACTGCTAAAAAAATTATAACCTACCAAAGAAGGCAGCTGTGGGGAGGGGAGCAGATTTATATTTAGCTGGGCTTCTGGGCTTGAATCCTATGAATTGCAAACAAAAGAATTTCATGGAATAGAAATCTCCCCTTTCCCTTGCATTTTCCTGCCCCCTGCCAAAAGTTACAGAAGGATGTTGGTAAATCTTATAAAAAAAAGTGGGATGGGCCCCCACAGAAAATGGGGGAAATAGCCCCCACACATTTGCATAGGTGCGTATTCCATTTTCAGAAACAGTGAGGGGGTGTTTCCTGCCCATTTCCCATTGATCCCCCTACTGCACCCCAGCTAGTTCCCAAGGGTCTCCCGACCCTCAGAAGTTCAGGAGGCATGGGAGGCTGCACTGGGAATGGAGAGAGACCCACTCCACAAACTCCTTCCATGCATAGTTTGTAGGGTCCTTGTCACGCTTTCTAGGGTCCAACTCCTTTTCTTGAATTTACCAAAGCCTTTAGGGGACAACCCTTTCAGCTGGTGTGGTGCAGTGGTTAGAGCACTGGACTATGATCTGGGAGACTCCGGTTGAAATGCCCCACTCTGCCATGGAAGCATCCTGGGTGGGCCCTGGTTTAGTCCCTCTCTGTCAACCTTACCTACCTCACAGGGTTGTTTTGGTATGATAAAATGGAAGAGGGGAGAGCAATGTTGTAAGCCTGTTGGGGCTATTGGGGAGGAAAAAAACTGGGTATAAAAGTCTAAACAAATAAAATAAATAGGACCTGTAAAGTATAGAATAAAATAAATAAAAATCTTACATCATGATTATATAAAACTCCTGCTGATAATCAGTATCATTGCTCCATTCACATTGAGCACACTAATTTCACCATTTTATATTTACTTGAGTTCCCCTATTTTTACTTAGTAATAACAGGATGTTGAATATTATAAGATAAACATTTTTAATAAAAATAAATTGTTTAAAATGATTAGGCAACCTTTCCGAAAGAGAACTGAAATTATTCTGTCGCCGGCTATAGGCATTCACAATAATAAGCTCCTGCAATCGAAAAGTTAAACTGCCCTTCTAAAGATAATATGATGAAAATGAGCATGATTTCTAACACATGCAGTTTCTATAATAGAACACATCAAGCCTGCCCAAAATGCCATAAAACATTGGCAGCGAACACACTTTAACAAAGGGCGTCCTCTTGCTATTTACTGTTTGAATGGCACTGAACATTTCAGAATGTGGATCTTGATTAAAGAATTTAACAGCACAATCCTAAATGGAGTTACACCCTTCCAGGCTCATTAATGTCTTAGTTCTGTAACTCTCTTTTCAGGATTGCATTGCTAAACTGTGAAGAAATGCCTTTGGAGGTTAAAATGAGCAAAATCTTAACTCTGAATTTTGAAAGTGTTGTGTGTGTTTTTTTACCTCTGGGCAGTGAAGAGGCAGGGAGGAGAAAGTCAGTTCAATTGCTTTCCAGACTTACCTCGGCCCACCTTCATACAAATGATAATAGGTCACAATGGGATGCTCAAGTCCCTCCCCACCTTCAAGCAGGGAGCAGAAATGTGGAGGAACTGAATACTAGAGAGATTTCAGGAAGAAAAATTCTAGAGACTTCAGGAAAAGCCTTTTTGACCCGGGCTGACATAATCAGTGGGAGGGGAAAAGAGAGGTGATAAAACTCAAAGGAGCGAGGAGGAAACTCTTTTTTGGTGCAGAGTCCTTCAGAGCAGACAGAACTCTTAACTGAGTTCTGGAGGAGGCAGCCATTGACCATGAGGTGGCCTGGTCAGCTAAAGGATGCTTCAAGGTAATAGAAACTCTGTAGAGATCTGAAACTTCCTAAAGCTAAGGAGCCTGTCCTATTGTAACATCTGGTAGGGCATGTATAGAGAAAATGACACAGGAATTGTGTTTTACCCACTTCTTTTGAATCCCTTGCATAGTCTGGTGCTGCACTAAAAGTATGCTTGTGAACATTTTCTTTTAAATAAATACTTTATAACTTTTGATGCTGGTACTGGCTCTCTCTATCACATAGACCTCCACTGTCTTGAACATGCTATTTTAAAAAGAACACCAGGGAGAAGGCAGGCAGTTGGCAAGTGGCTATTCCTCCAGGGGCTCACAAGGCAGAGAACTGTCCCCATGTTGACTGGATGCTGGGCAGTGGGAGACACAGAGGCAAGATCTCAGAACTTGGAAGGGAAGCTGAGAGTCCTGACCCTCCCAGTGGGCAATTCTTTACAAAGGTCAGGTATGTTGTGTGGACTACTCAAGAGAGAAAGAAAACCTTTTCCAGATGTTGGGAAAACTTTGGAGAGTGGGGTGGAACAGGGCCTGCTAGCCAGTGCAGGCTCATTCTGCCACACACAGAGAATTCATTTAAGATATACTGAAAACACTACACACTGTTTCAAAATAACAGGACCAAATACTCCTGTCTGAAGAGCCATCCTTTGAGAGGAATTCATATGTGCAGATGGGTAGCTGTCCTTATTCTTTCACTACTGAGGTTCCCAGCTCCACATGCTACAGGGAATGCATATTCATTCTGCATGTACACATGTACATCTGTTCCTTAAAAACAGCCAACTCACATGCATTCACTTTGCAATTGAGACTGGGGACCAGAACCCAGATAAATCTGGGGTTGGTATCACATTCAATGCATGTACAGCTGAATGTGTCACATGATCATTACTCAACACACACACATTTTTAAAAAAAATCAAATGTACACTGTACATGGATTGTACATGCATTACTGTAACTTTGGGATGGGGCTATCGTAAATGTATCCTTAAATCATGGTTTTTCTTTTTTGCACAAAGAGCTCTGGAATTTTTACAAAAGCAAACATAAGAACTATTTTCTGAATGGTTTTCCTAAGTAATATGTGGCCCTACAACTTTCGCCTAATTGTGACATTACATTTTCATCGAATGGGGTGCTTTGGAATAACCCCCATCCCATGTATGCAACGTTATTAAATCAGAATTGAAAATCCCTCCTGGAAAGATCCTTGAGCAGGATACTAGAAACATACAGGCTCTTGTTCATAGGTCTTGTCTAAAAAGTCTCTGTGGATTTTCAGTTTTGATGCAAAATTTTCTGTGCATGTTCCTCCCAGGGAATTATTCTTCCAAGTGCACAGAACATTATACTAGAAGAGGGCTTCAGATATTGCTATCCCAAGTGATGCAATTAGTTATAACTGTGTTCTGCCAGGACCAGCACATTCAACAACAGATCTTCCATTCCACACTCCTGGCCAATAAGGAACAACCATTGCAATTCCCTCTGATCAGATTATCTTTTTTAGCTCTAGGATGGGAACAGGGAATCATCTGAAGTTGGAAACTCCTCCCAGTTATAAGGGGAGATAGGCAGAGGTCATTTCGGGGGGCTTCCGGCCGCCCCGCTTCCGGCCCTCATCCAGCCAGGAGGAGGCAGGAGAAGAGGGAGGCTAAGTTGCTTCCTCCCTGCCTCTCCCCACCCCTGCCTGCCTGGGGCCAAGGAGGGCCTTCGCGGGGCTTCCTTGCACTCCCGCCAGCCTTGCAGGTCCACCGCCGGGCCCCTCATGGGGCTCGGCAGTGGAGCTGCAAGGCCGGCGGCAGCGGCTGGGACCGTTGGGGTGGGGTATGTGGCCTTATGACACACTTCCGGTGATGTCAGGGGGTGTGGCATATGCTAATGAGTTATGCTAATGAGTTATGCTAATGAGTTCCCCTAGCTCTTTTTCTACGAAATGAAAACCTGATTAAGGACAAAAGCTACCCTGTACTGGAACAGTAAGTAAGAAATGTGTGTTATTTCTAATTTCCCATGTGTTACCTATATTTGGCAAAGCAAGTCTGAATTGAATGTATCTCATTTATGCTGAGACTATTTCAATCCACTCTGTCCTTGATATATCAAAACTATTTTTTTAAACCTGATTATAAACCTCTCTATTATACTCTGAGAGCAAATTCTATCACCCAACAAAAATGAATTCCCACTGAGAAAATGTACTTTGTATTTTTGAAGAAAAGCAGAATTTGTGGGAACTTGTTCTCCAGAAAAACTTATACTGCTAACAGTAGTATTCCCAGTAGGGAATGACCAGATTGTTTGGGAGCCTTGCAATAAGATGCTGCCTTCTCTGGGATCTGCCACCTCATCCCACTGCATGTATAGACCAAAATATCAAGATATGAAGTCTTAATTGAATTATTTTGATCAGTACATCTCTTTACTAACACACTTCCCTAATAATGTAGTGTTTGTAAGCTGCTTTTGCAATGAAATGACAACTGTTCCACAAATGTTTCCAGTGTTATGCCAACAGCTGCATCTTACACACAATATTAGAGGCATCTGGTCAGCTGGCTACAGACAGGGAACGTTTAGGCATCTCAAGCAGGTTTCTAGCAGTCATTGTGCACCTGATGATCATATGTAGAAACTCTGAACTAGTTCCTGGTGGTGGTTTTGGAATGAATGTGGACTATTAAACTGAAGCTTAATCCTGACAAGATGGAAGAGTTATTGGTTGACTGAAAGGCCTGACTCAGAATATAAGGTGTCACCTGTTCTGGATGTGGTGGACTCCACTTGAAGGTATAGGTCCCATAGCTTGGAGATGCTCCTGAACAAACATGTGGCTGTTTAAGCTAGGAGTGCCTTTTAGCAGCCTTTTACCAACTTCGACTGGTGAGCCACCTGCATCCATTCCTGGTCAGAAAAGCCCTGGCCACCGTGGGGCATGCCATGGTTATATCTAGATTAGATTTTTGCAATGTGCACTACATGGAGCTGCCATGAGAGGTATTCAGAAACTTCATTGATAGATATTGACAGGAATGGGGACCATATCACTCCAGTCTTGGCCCATCTACAGTGGCTTCAAATATATTTCTGAACACAATTCAGGGTGCTGGTGCTGACCTTTAAAGCCCTACACAGATTGGGACAAACATACCTGGAAGACATACTCACATATGAACCTGTCCGACCACTAAGGTCATCTTCTGAGGCCCTGCTTCAGGCTCTCCACTTTCTTCAATTAGGCAGGAGCCACCTGAGACAGGGCCTTCTAAGTTGGGGCACCAAGCTATGGAACTTTCCCCCCAGAGATATTTGTCTGTTCCCTTCTGTCGGTGGGCTTTTCTGCAAGTGTCATTTCCTTGCATGTGTCCCCCTATTGCATCTTTTCCACATGTGTTTTGTTGCCTCTAGTGGAGTGGTTGCTTCGCTATTTCACCACTGTATCACAATTAAAGTGCTCATAAAGAAGCCAGAGATGTAGCGATGAAATATTGAAGTGACGAATAGAGGGAGCAAAACATGTGCAGAAAGAGGGTGAGGGTAAGATGCAGTACAGGCAGAAAGTGACCCCCCCCAAAAAAAAAGACATGTGGAAAAGACCACTATCTTCCACCAGCATTTCCTCTGGCATTTCTACAATGATCCCTCCTTCCTGCCCAATGTTTATTGTTTCCTATGTTTAGTATGTATATTTTAGTTTCATTTTCATTTTATGACATATTTTATAATGTTGTAATGTTAGCTGCCTTGGTGGCCCTGATCAGGCCAAAAAGTGGCATTTTTTTTGGTAAATAAATAAATATGAACATGCTTTTACCTTCTAGAATTCCAAATACAGATTTTCAACAAACTCATAAGGAAGGCAGAGACATAAGAAACAAAACAAAACAACTAATGAGCTGATAAATTTCTTCTAAGAGATCTGAGCTAGCAGCACATCAATGAATTTGAGAATTTTTTGAGTTGTTTCTTTCAAAGCAATTCCAGCATATTTTTAATAGGCTGTGGGTACCATTAACCTTTTTTCACTGTGTAGTCAACAAGCAATGTGTAAACTAGGAGAAGGTGATTATGAGGTAGTTTTGAGCACAAAAGAAAAACAACATGGATAGGAAAACCAAGAAATCAAATGAAGTGATTCTAGGCTTCCCAAGTTCCCACTGAGGGTGTAAGATGTCCCACCCCCAGCAGGCACTTGCCGCCACCACTCAGCTGGGTGGCAGGAGAAAGATAAAGAAGAAATGGGGGGGGCCTAGTGTCACAGGGTTGTTGTGAGCATAAAAATAGAGACAATTCTGTAGTCTTGAGATCCTTGGAGGAAGAGTGGGATATAAATGTGGATAACAGAAAGGGAAAAATGCATGGTGCACATGGTGGTGGTAGTGAAAAGTGCTGTCAAGTTGCAGTAGACTTATGGCAACACAATAGGTTTTTGAAGGCAAGAGACATTCAGAGGCGATGTGTCATTGCCTGCCTGTGTGTAGCAACCCTGGTCTTCCATGTCGTCTCCCATCTAATCAGGGCCGACCCTGCTTAGCTTTCATCAGGCAAGCCTGGGCTATCCAAGTCAAGGCATGGTGCACATAGAGACATATCATTAGTATTTATTTATTTACTTACTTCATTTATACACCAGCTTTCTCCCCAGTGGAGGCACCAAGCAGCTTACATTGTTCTCCTTTCCTCCAGTTTATCCTCACAACAGCTTTGATAGGCAGGTTAGGCTGCGAATGTGCGGCTGGCCCAAGGTCATCTAGCAAGCTTCCATGACAGAGTGGTGACTTGAACCTGGGTCTCCAAGATCCTAGTCCAGTACTTTAACCTCTACAGGACACTGGCTTTCAAGTCATGTGATTTGTTATCATCTCTCCCTTATTATAATTGAATAGCAACGTTCTATATTGAACGTTCTAAATTTGGCCCCTTTAGTGTTTGGCCGGAAGAACTGTCAGTCAGAAGACGCTGGCTGGGTTGACTGGCTGCTTTGTGCAGTCCCGCCCAGCATTTCAAGGTCTTTTGCATATGGAAGCTGATTGGACGTCACTCCATTCCACACCTCAAACTCCCCCCCCGCAAGGCAGTTGGAATTTTCAGTTGCATAGACAGATACAATGCCATACTCCCCACCCTACTGTATTCTGAGGTAAAATATGTCCTCACTCAGAACACATCACTTCCCCTTCAAAAGAAACAAACCCAATAACACAATCATGCCACACCACAAAGACAACAGATCACACCACAAGCAGAATACCACAAGGCAAAAAATGATAGGAAAAGGTGCCAGCAGTCACCCCATTACTGCCACAGAGAGCGCTTCAGAGGATGGTGTGCAGGTCCCAGGTTCATGTTTTAAAAGCAGCCTGGGGAATTATGGACCATTCACACACTTTCAACCTTAACATACCTCATAGAGTAGTTGTGTGGATCATATGAGGGAGAGGAGAATGATGTCAGCTGCTTTGGTTCCCACTGCAGGGAAAGACTGCCCTTTCTGAGGCGGGGGCGGGGGGATGTAAAACTGAAGGCAGACAGGCAGATAACGGTAGGCTGATGGTTGCCTGGAAAGGACATAGGGTTGCCAACTCCAGGTTGGAAACTTCCAGGATATTTTGGGGATGAAGCCTGCTGAGGGTGGGGTCAGAGGAGGAGGAGGAAGAGGGGGACCTCAGACAGATACAATGCCATACTCCCCACCCTCCAAACAAGCTGTTGCCAGTCTCCAGGTGACAGCTGGAGAGCTCTTAAAGCTCTGGTGCTAATTCAAAGTGTTGCAATTTTGTGTTTTGGAAAATCTTTAGGAATTGTTTGGTGCATTTACGATGGGGCACCCACCCAGAGCCTCTGGCATTTTCTCACTCTGCTGGCATCAAAACCAATTTAAGGCAAAATACAGATATGGAGACACTTCAATCCTCCTTTGCATCAATTTGTCTTTGTTGGCAATGGCAACCCTAGGCCTGCAAGCACTCTCAGGGTGACTTCATGCCTCCAGACTGGCATGGCATCACTAGCCCTGGCTGCCTATGGAAGCTGCCTGGGTGATTTCGGAGCAGCCACAGACTTTCTGCCAAACCTACCTTACAGTGTTGTTGTGCAGATCGCAAAGCCGAAGAGAATGAAGTAAGCTGCTTTGCTCCCCCGATAATGAGAAAGACAGATTTTTGCCTAGAAAGAGGCTGCTGAGAGGGGAGGAGATAAAGTTGCCAGCTTCAGGTATGGTAATTCCTGGAGATTTGAGGAGTGGAGCCCGGAGAGGGGGACCTCAGACAGGTACAGTGCCATAGACTCCACCCTCCAAACCAGCCATTTGCTTCTGGGGAACTATTGCTGCCAATCTTGGCCCAGCAGCCATCAAACCATTCTCTTCAACCCCCTGCTGTGCAGCTGACTTTTCCCTAGGCTTTTCCCTAGGCTTCAATAGAAGTGTGTAACTGTTCTTAGGGTTACTTTGGTTCAGCCCTTCCAACTTGAGAAAGGGAAATGCATTTTTGCTATGGATACAGAATTAAAAATGTGAAGCACTTTCATTAGTTTGATGAGGTGTTGTTGCTGTATATTTATTTTATGCACTCATTTAAGTTGAACACAAACTTGAAGCAACAAACTGAACTTGTCAAAATTCCCACTGTGGTTATCCACCCTCCAAACCACTCAGTCCCTCATGGGGAACCATTGTTGCAAATCTCCAGGTGAGGGCTGGAGACCACTCAAAATTACAATTGCTCTGCAGAAGGGAGGGCGGAAGTTAGCTGAAGTCAAAGGGGCAGATAATGGTAGGTTGATGGTTAGCTGGGAAGGAGATGGGGTTGCCAACTCCACCCTCCAAACCAGCCATTTTGTCCTGGGTAACAATTGCTGCCAATCTCCAGGTGAGGGCTACAGATCACTCACAATTACAACTGCTCTTCAGGTAGCAGAGATCAGTTCCTCTGGAGAAAACAGTGGACTCTGTCATTATACCCTGCTGAGGTCACCACAGCAAATTGACACTGTTTGCCCAAAGCCAGAGCACTCCCCCAGAGCCTCTTTCTAGATCTCGTTGTATTGTTTTCACAAAGGGCTTTACTGCTAGTATGATATATCGGGGTTGATTTAGATCTCCAAAGGAATCTTTGTCTGGGGGCCTGTTGTGGTTCCGAGCAGGCCCGTCCCTGAGACAAACACAAGCATTTTCTTGTGTATCATGACTGACAATGGAAACATTCTCCCCCCCCCCCCAACAAGCTATTTTCTGCTTTCATCCACCTTACCCTTCCTTGGCATTTATGTCACATTTTCTGCTAACTTACCATCTTGCTTAATTTATCTTTTTCTGTAACACTGGTAAGTGTCCAAAGACCACATGTACATACAAGCTGGGAGTTCCTTAGCCAAATACAAATTGCTTTTGAGAGTAATTGATTGAAGATATTGAAGCAAAAAGAGAGAAAAATGGCTCTCTAGATCTTAAGAGGCAAAGAAGTGTCTTAGCAACCCAGCATAAAAACATATTTTGCTTTGAAAGTGACAGTGATGGAACTTTAATTATTGAGAAACTCAGTGAAAGATCATTTAAAAATAGCTGAATTGTGAAAATATGATAAGAAAAAAGAAATAAAAGCCAGAAAAGCCTCTGTGTTTTAATGCTCCAATTGTTCTAGGCATTTCATAGAAAGAATATAAACTGATATTTACTGCCAAAACATTTTTATTATAAGCTTGTTATAAATGTTTCAGAATTCATTCTACCTAAGAATTCATTTTAAGAATTAGACTTTGGTTTCTCTGCCAGTAGCTCAGGTAGTGCCCTGTCCCCTCCCACAGTCTCCAGGCGTAATCCTGTACAAATCCACATCTACAAATGAGCCATTTCTTTGATCACAATAGACAGAAAAATGTGGTGCCACATTCACAAAAATGGGAGCTATACACTCATCTCATTTACACTACCATTCACTATGCAACCATGTATCTGCACATGCATCTTTCATGTGCCACCACTTATATGTGAGGACAAGCTCTTACTTCACAGGAGATACAAAAAATGGCTGCTGAAGGTGCAAAGCCAATCATAAAATGTTGGGAGGATCCAAGTCGAGTGTCTTCCTACAATGAAGACAGCTGCTTCCGAATGGACATTCCCTGAAAACCCAAAACTGATGCCTCCAGGTTTCCCCTGAAGCACCTCCTCCAAGGAGATGGAGAAAGTTGGAATTTCAGGAAGTTACACTGTTTTCAGTTTCTGAAGAAAAGGGGGTGTTTCTCCCCTACATGACCCCTCCCCCCCCAAAAAAAAAGGTTGCAAGGACCAGGTATGAGAAAGTTTGTCTATGGCCAAGCAAGGATGTAGAGCTGTGTCATACGTATCCAATGAGCTCAGTGCTCTGCTAGTAATTTAGCTGGCCGGGAGCAGCCTGATGTTCCCTCTTTCACTGTTCAATGCACGGATTTTTGAATGACATCCTTAAGACTCAAGAAACAAGTGGGTGTTATGAAGCATATTGGTAAGCACCATATTGGGCTATGAAAGTGG
>NW_015161448.1:92948-96162 GCF_001447785.1 Gekko japonicus
GTATAGTGCACTGTGTAATTGTAGTACTTGAGCTTACATTCCTGTAGTTCATTTACATCTTGTCCACCTTTACCTTACCAGTGTTCACTTGTGCATTGATAACAGACTACAAAAGCTGTGATTGCATAAACAGTCACAATTTACTTTGTGTGCAATGTTTTACTAATGTGCAGGAGTGCATCTGTGCACTGGTAACACGTCATGCAAAACAAACACTGGGCCAGTCCTATGTATGATCACATCAAAACCATTTTTTGCAGTGTCTTATCAATGTATGTATGTGTGTTGGTAATGCTGAGTAGGAAAAGGGAAAGACTGGAATGAAATGAAGGTTGAGGGAAATGGCACGCTCCAACTTCAGAATTAATTTTGGAAATTCTCATAGCCAAACTGAAATTAAAGAAAAGTGGACTGCAGTGCACAGCTAAGCTCTGCAACAATAAAGGAATGGAATAGGGAAAATATGCTAATCTCTGAAGTAACGTGAAAGTAGACGGCGTGCTCTCCTTAAGTAATAACCAGAGAGAATTCACTAGATGAATCCAATAATCTACCAGCATAAAACAGACCTTCTAGAATTACATGGGTTGCAACTACCTTAAGAGAAAATTACATTGCAATTACACTAATTGAAATGCAAACTGCTTTAGGGTAAACAAAGTTAGGAAAATATACTGTAACTATTTGAGATGCTTACATAACCTGTAACTGTTTGCTTTCTGTGCTGTGAAATCAAACATATATCTAATCAGTAGTTATGAATTATAACACCCTTCTTTCATGTCATTTTGTATTTGGCTTTAACCTCCGGGAATGATAAAAGTTATAGATTTGATGAGCTGAAGGGCTTAAAGACAGATCAGCCATGACTGATTCAAATATTGCTAAAGTGCACAACTCTCAAAACTGACCTCATTTTCTCTTAGCATACACTTTCTTAAGAAACAAAAGTACCTATTTGCTATAGCTAACAGATACAATTCCGCCATCAGTGATGTGTTGATAAAATCCCATTTATTAAATAGTACTAATGCATGAATAACTAGGAATAGGATTGCAATCCAAAGGTTATTTTGATCCTGGGGAAGTTGCCATTACTACTAATTATTTATACTGTACTTTAATTACAGTGTTTTGCAACATATATTGTATTGTCCTCATAACAAATCCAGTGCAACAAGATTGTACAATACACCATTACAGAAATAAATCCAGTCTCTTGGGAGGTACTTCTAACCCTCCAACCAATGACCTATCATGACTGTGGTCTAGAAACAACTCTGCTGCTGCTGTTGTTGTCTGAATGAGTATCTGGATGACCCAGGCTAGTTCAATCTGCTCAGAATTTAGCGTTTAACTCTTTGATGGGAGACCACTAAGGAAGTCCAGGGTTTCTGTGAAGAGGCAGGCAATACCAAACCAGCTCTGTATGTTTCTTGCCTTGAAAACCCCATGGGGTTGCCACAAGTCAACTGTAACATGGCAACATTTTTCACCACTATCTGTATGGTCTTTCCTCTGCAGTCCTTTGGGGTTTTCCCCCTGTTTTTTAAAAATAATCTACTATGGCTGACCGGATATTGTTTTACACACTTGCAAAAAGGTAAAGTGACTGATAAGCGTATGAACTGAATTTGTAATGGATGGGCCAACTGCACTCCCCAGGAGGCTATTTCTTTTCCTAGAGACAAAGCAGGTAATATTAGATGTGGTGCCAGAGAAGAGGCTGTTGCCCTAAAGTTCACTAGTGACAAACTTTGGTGTGGGTCATGGTGCTCTGGAACAGTCCTCTTAACTCTGTATCCCAGTTATCCCCCAACATGGCACCATGAGCATCACAGTGCTTGCCCATGGCAGCCATTTGATTCGCCATTTGATTCTTCAACAAAGCATTTCTTCTCCAAAGTAAAGAAACAATCCTTGCTTTCTTCCACCTGATTAGACTACAAGTGTCTCACAGGAACCTAGGAGACATCACTTTCAAATCTGCAGGGAGCACTGGAACAGTTGGCCACAGAGCCAACCAGAGAGGTAGTGGTCTTGAACTGGGTTCTGAGTGGGTCTCAAGACCTGATGAGAGATGTAGAAGTAGTTGCACCCAGTTGGGAACAGTGACCACGATGCTATAAAGTTCAGCATTCAGGTCAATGGAATGTTACCCCTAAAGTCCAAAAGTGTAATATTTGATTTCAAAAGAGAGGGAATATTACAAAAATGAGGGGAACAGTTAAAAGGAAGCTAAAAGGGAAACACAAGAGAGTGAAATCCCTAGAAGATGCTTGGAAGCTATTTAAAACAACACTAATTGAAGCCCAGATGGAATGCATTCCACAGGTTAGGAAAGGTAATGCCAAGTCTAAAAGAAGGCCTGTATGGTTAACAACACAAGTCAAGGAATCTATAAAAAGTAAAGTGTCTTGGACTTCCGGTTGATGGCGGCACCCTCACGGACTCCCCTCCCAGACCTCCCGGGGGTGTCTCCGTGCTCTGGCAGATGGAGGGGGTGAGCAGGCTCGTAACCCCCCCCCAGGAGCCCGGGGAAGGGCACCTGGCCAAGGAGCTTTGAGGGGGTAGCCTCTTCTCTGGCCGAATGCCAGGGAATCAAGGCTCCCCCTTGCTCCAGTGGTCCATCCAGCTGAGAGACCTGATGGTACAAGTGAAGCTAGCCGGATCAAGTTCAGGAGATCAGGCGTTTGAAATGATGAATGAAGAGGGGTCGGAAGACCAACTATGAACGTGAGTCAAATGAGAACTGATTTTCAAATGAAAAGACACTCCTTACCCGAAGCAGCGAAACGGCAGAAGCGAATGGTGGGAGGGACGCCTCCCATGTCCATAAATCGTTGAGCAAAAGGGGAGGGAGTGGAAGAATAAACAAGAAATTGCCCAGAAGTACTCATTCATCAAGCTGTACAGATAAGCGTTGTCCCGGGAGCGGGACTCCCGACCCCCCGCGGCAAGGCTCACCGCCCCCAAGCGACAGACCGACAGCACACGAGCAGCGCCGCTTACCCGGAGGGCCCCAGGAAAGACCGGGAGGAGCACAACAGCCGGCAGCGGGGACCGGGGAGGGCGACGAGGGGACAAGGCAGGAGGCATCGCCAGGCGAGGGAGGAGAGGGCGTCGGAGAGAGAGCGGCCGGCGGCATCCCGCGGCCACGCCCAGGGTCCGAGGGCCGGGAGCAGGAGAGGCGGCCGGAGGTGGTAGCGACGGG